>NC_051397.1:18253996-18271496 GCF_015228065.2 Penaeus monodon
TCTCTCTCTCTCTCTCTCTCTCTCCTCTCTCTCTCCCCTTTCTCTCTCTCTCCTCTCTCTCTCTCTCTCTCTCTCTCTCTCTCTCTCTCTTTCGCTGTCGCTCTTTCCCCTCCCTCCCCCTCTCCCTCCCGGCACCTCCTTCCCTGGTATTATCTTCTCAACAAATTTATTCTCTAGCATTAACTTCCTTTCCCTTTTTTTTCCCTCATTCGAAGCCTACAGCTGCCACTTTTCCCTTTAGAAAATATTTCCATTATTCCCATTAATGTAATCGAGTTTCCAAGAAAAACAAAGAACATAGATGCTAAAATAACTACATAAACAAATAACAAAATTTCATCACAAGCTCTTCCTCGCCGTGGAAAAAATGCGATAAGAAAGGTAAAAATATTGAAAAAACAACAATCTAAATGCGTCACGAAATAACTACAAATAAATAACAACAGCATTTCATAAATGGGCGCTTCCTTGCTGGTGAACATATGCCAGGGAGAGGTTAAGAGAAGGAGCCACGCAAACAAAACAGCGAGGGGCAGAAAGGGGAGGCATCGAACGGGAAATCTGGCGGTGGGTGCGAGCGAAGCCTTCCCGGAACTCGTAATGGATTGGGTGCGAAGGGAACGGGGGAGAGGGAGGGGAAGGGAAGGGGGGAGAGGGAAGGGAATGGAACTGGGAAGAGGGAGGGTAAGGGAAAGGAACGGGGGAGAGGGAGGAGAAGGAAAAAGGAATGGGGGAGGAAGGGAAGAAAATAGAGAAAGGGAGTGGTAGGAAAGGGAACAGGGGAGAGGGAGGGGAAGGGAAGGGAAGAGAGAGAGGGAGAGGAAAGGAAGGGAAAGGAACAGGTGAGAGAGAGGGGAAGAGAAGTGATCGGGGGGAAAGGAAGGGGAATGGAAGGGAATGGTGGAGAGGCATGGGAAGGGAAGGAAAGGGGGAGGGAGAGGAAGGGAAGGGAAGGGAAGGGAGAGGGAGGGAGGGAGGGGAGGGAAAGGGAAGGGGGATAGGGAGGGAACGGAAAGGGAACGGGGTATAGGGAAGGGAACGGGGGAGAGGGAGGGGAAGGGAAAGGAAGGAAATAGGGAGAGAGAGGGGAAGGGAAAGGGGGAGAGACGGAGGGGAAGGGAAGGAAACGGGGGAGAGGGAGGGGAAGGGAAAAGGGAGAGAGAGGGGAAGGGAAGGAAAGGGGAAGAGGGAGGAGAAGGGAAGGGAAGGGGAGTAGAAGGGAGGTGGGCCGAAGTGAAGGCAGAGGGAGAGGGATATTGTTAAAAGGTTCATTTTCATTATTTCGTTCTTTTTGGTGACCTTTCTCTTTCTCTCTGTCTGTCTGTCTGTCAGTCTGTTTATTTGTCTGTCTTTCTCCCTCTGTTTCTGTCTGTTTGTCTGTCTGTCTGTTTCTCTGTCTTTCTATTTGTCTATCTGTCTATCAGTGTGTTTGTCTGTTTGTCTGTCTGTCTGTCACCTCGCTCCCCCCATGCCCCCTCCAGCTGCTTCTATCGCTTCCGGCTGCTGAAACAGTCACTACTTATACCGAGGATGACCTAGGCCTCGGAGAGTTCGTCGCCGGCGACCAGCGCGGTAAGGTTGGTTTAGCCCTCGCCTCACTCTGGGCGGGCTGACTGACAGTGACCTCCGCGCGGCGCAATTACCCCTATGACTAGACATGTCTCGTGTGTTCTTATACTGCATGTGTCAACTCTTAGAAATAAAGAGTGAAGCTGAATACCAGTATCAATACCCCTGCAAGCCAATGTAATTGGGTTCTATACCCATTATAGACTGGTGGCAGCGAGGGCCGTTGCATCCTTTTGGCATGCAACACAAACGCACTTCCGAAGAAAATCCGCTCGACCGCTAGAAGACATGTCGAAGAAGAAAAAAACACGTAAGTACACGTTTGGGCCCCCTTTCTTATTTCTTTTCCCTTCTTCTCCCATAAATGTGTTAAGCCGTTGTTTTTTTTTTGTTGGGTTAAAAGGTGCTAATGACAGCAAATGGCACGTTCTCACACTATTCCCTTCACCTCAGATCGCATTTCCGTGCGATCGAGTATGTGATCATTAAACATGAATATCGTTTGTTAGTTAAGTAATTAATTATTTTCTCTCGTCTTTAGAGATTTATATTGTTTCATCTGTTTCATTTAACGCGTTCGTGATTTTATCTTATCACGAATATCATTTCATTTGATCTCGTCCCTCCCCTCGTCCCGACCGTCTCTTTTCTTTCGCTTGCGGTCACTTTGGAAGAGAAAAGGTTGTTTTCCCGTCTTGACCTGACCTCACTTTCTCTTTTCCCGGTCGGTGGCGACGTGGGAAGGATCAAAATGACAGCTTGGTTCCCTGTAATTTGGTTGTTTTTGTTGACGCCTTGAGAATTAACCCTAGCATTGTTACATTGCTTTTTGGTGACACGTTCTATCGGCGCTAGAACGGAGCTTGTAACGCAATTTCATAGAAATTCATTATTTTGAATATAGCATAGGATCTTCCCCCATATCATAGTGCACAGGATTGCCCGATATTGCCCTGGGGTTGCGTAAACGCCTAATAGATCTGCGCTCCATCGTTCGAAAGTAGGTACAATAAACCGAAGTTATTCGTTCGATCGGCAACTTTGAGTCGGTGTGACCCGCAGTTATGTCCGTTAATTAAAGGTCTGACATGCATAGCTAGACATGTATCTCGGCAGTTCAGATTTCTGGCCCCGAGAAGATTTGCTTGCTAAAAGGTTAGCGAATATTTTTTTTTTCATGTCGCCATTCATTTATGTGTACATTCTGTCGCATATCATTACATGTTGAATTCAATGTGGTAGTTGAAATAATTTTAAATAGCTAGCATTGCTAATGTACTTCAGTAGTGAACATTAATATTCGTTTTTGTGATTCATTCTCTATGTGAGGTCACTCTCGCTTTCCCTCTCATTCATGCTAGCTGTCACTCACACAGCATACACACACACATTCACCTCATTCACACACGCAGGACAAAAGACACTGAACCTTTTCATTAATAGGGATGGTTGCTGTCTTAGTGCCGGCGTAAAGATTTATGATGTATCTCTTTAGCCCACAATTTTGTCTGTCGTGACGAGTGGCTGGCACATGATGTACAAGTTACAAATATTTCTCTGCGTGACTATTGTGGTTCAAGTAAATCCTTGAGGATTGCCGATGTCGTTTCCCTTATCTACTCTCTGGTAGTTCAAGCCAGGTCCATGTGGATCGCTACTGATGTCTCCCTCTTCTATTTTCTTCTTTATCTTTGTGAAAATAAAACACAAAATGAAAAAAAAAGACGAAAATAAATTAAAAACCAACATTAAAAACCGCAATTTTTATAAATAACCGGCTAGTGGTAGTAACACCCCCTCTTCTCTGTTGCCTTTCTTTTTCTCTTACTCTGGCCCTTACGTGTATGATCTGGTTCTGCAACTATATATTGCAGTCGGACCGACACGGCACTGAAGGAGGACTCTTAGGATGCTGTGAGAAGGACGTCATCGAGGATCGCCAACCGGATGTTCATCAGAGCAGGTGTTAAGCCGTCCATGATGTTGTGGACAGGCGTTGCCTGCCGAGACGCCCCGAGTGGCCGCCCCCCCCCCCCCGAGACGCCATAGATCCATTCAATTCCAGGAGCTCGTAGCTTAGGTATCAGCCGCCTGAGATGCCGCACCCCCTGCCCGACGCCCGTAGATCCAGATGAAGATTATGAGGATGAGCAAACCACCGAGATGGACCTGGACGAGATCTGTGAGGACGTGTGGACGAGGACGCCGCCGAGTTAGGCCTAGGCTAGGACTACGAGGAGGTCTAGACGAATCCGAAGTCAAGAAGGACACGTGCAAGACTTTCGAGGATGTGTGAACATCGAGGACGGACAGATTACACCGAGGACCATGAGGATGAGGAAGACAGGGATGAGCAGCCACGAAGATGCACCAGGACAACGCACAAGAACGAGACGACCAGCCAAGTTAGGTCACCCTTGAAGGTGCCTCGAGGGCGAGGCGCGAGTAGGTGGCCGAGCAATATAGGATGTGCATAATTCTATTTCTGTTAACAGTGGACCACGTGGCTGGTTACCACGCGGATCCAAAGTCCCAAATAAGAACCACCCGCTCAGTGAGGGTGGAGGTCACATTTTATATCTCACCTCATTTGACTGAGAGTTTGTGTTAAGCACCTGACGCTTAAAGGTCAGCTCCGCCCTTTCCCTCACACACACACACACACACACACACACACACACACACACACACACACACACACACACACACACACACACACACACACACACACACACGTATAAGATATTACGTTATTACAGTAGAGTTAATTTACTGCTCTCTTTATAACATTATTTATCCATTTTCTTTGTTTTATACCTTTATCTTTATAATCCAGATTCGGATTCTACATAATTAAAAAGAGAAGGTTTGCAATACTTTAAACAATATCCAGCTCTGTTCTAATTTATTAGCATAATCCCTCATTTCCATTTTAGGTCCTGCCGCAGGTTAGAACGTCTGCGAGCTGGTATAACGCTGAGTCTTGTAATTCCCATAATGGTAAGAAGTTTGCAAGAAATCCTTAAATCCGAGATGCTGTCGAAATGTCTCTCAAGGAATGTCTCTCGAGGAATAGAGGAATGCTGGGGGGGCGGGGAGTATTTGAGCCTCTGTGAGTGCGCTGACAAGAAGCTAAGTTGACAGCAATCACTGGGGCGAATATGAGGACTTTATTGTCTATCTTTTATTCTCTGCTTTATTTTTCTCTTCATCTGTCTGTTCCTATGCTTTACTTATTTATTGGCTTATATGTTTCCGCTTTGGGAGCTATCGCTTGCATCTCTCGTAAAAAAAATATACCTGTTATGTGATCATTTATTTAACATTGGTTTGTTTTTGTTGTCGGTACTTGTGGTTTAATCCAATATGAGCCTGTAATAACGTTATCCCTAGGTACCCCAATGAAAGCATTTACCTTCAGATTTGTGATATTTGCACCCCTATCATCTTCGACTTGTGAATCGAATAAAGAGCTACCTATTAAGTACCGTACAATTGTAAAATTACATGCTAAAATATGAGAGAATAAAGGGGGAAGCACAAGAAGACCTTACCTCTTCAGTGTCGATAAGTTCCAGCTGCGTGGAAAGAAAACAGGAATTTTCATATAATTTCAGCATAATACTACCTCAAGGGCCATCAGTAAGTGTAGTGTGAGGTTGCATCTGGACGATGTTCTAAGTTGTTTCACCTCCCACTCCAGAACCTGCTATTAAACTCCTTCAATTCACAGTTCATCGTGTCCTGTTACAAATCTGTCTCTTTAACAAGCCATTTTCTTTTCCATTTTGAGCATTCCATATATTCACTTCTTCCCTCCGTCTTTACGAGCACCTTTTTCCTAGTACAGGGCCCTGTTTCCTGATACTGCAAGCTTTGATCTGCCTGCCGTCGGTCCTTCCCAAGCCCTGCTCTCTCTCGTCACAAGCTCTTGGATTTTCCGCTACTAGACGAAATGCTTCATAAGTCTCTCCTTTTCCTATTGAGATTCACTCCCTTATACAAGCTTGACTCTTCGCTACAATTCCCACCTTCTGCAAACACACACACACACACACACACACATACGCGCGCGCGCGCACACACACACACACACACACACACACACACACACACACACACACACACACACACACACACACACACACACACACACACACACACACACACACACACACACACACACACACACGCACACACACAGGGAGAGAGGAAGGGAGGGAGGGAGGGGGGAGGGAGGGGGAGGGAGGGAGAGAGGGAGAGGAGGAGGGAGGGAGGGAGGAGGGAGGGAGGGAGGGAGGGAGGGAGGGAGGGAGGGAGGGAGGGAGGAAGGGAGGAAGGGAGGAAGGGAGAGAGAGAGAGAGAGAGAGAGAGAGAGAGAGAGAGAGAGAGAGAGAGAGTAATGAGTCAAATCTTTAGTCTCTGTCTGATTTAATAAAATAATCTTATGGACTTTGGATGAAGTATGCTCGAGAAAGAACCAAGATCATAATATAAGTTACATTGAAGGCATGAGATAAGCATAGAGAAACAGAAAAACATAGTACATAAACACTGGAAACAAGTAACAAGTAAAGAAGTACTGCAAGACTAAGCGTTAGTAAGAGGTAAGATGTACAGAGGGCGTGTCTATGAACCGTGCTCAGCCGGCATCAAGGCGCAGATAAGTGGAGCTGTTGGTGCCTCAGTGCTTTAATCGAAAATACCATGGAAGCAGTCTACCTCAGTTCCACATCTAGTATCTGGTCCTTCTGTCCCGTTAATTTCAGATAAGAAATTACAGATAAAGAATTAACAAAAAGGCAGTTTATCTCGTAGCAAGTCGTTCATCATTCAATCAGGCCTTTCTCACATGTTGCAAAATCTATGTTGGAAAGCCTCAAGAATGTTTTTTGGCTCGCAGCCACAGGGCCCAAGGACTGCGGCTGGGGTCCCAGGGCTTTCAGGGCTCATCAACAGGGTGGCAAGCAAGAAGGGTCTCGGGCGGAGGCAAGATAATGATTAATGATAAAACTTTTCCTCCCTTTTTTGTTCGTCCATTGACACTGTTGCAACTTCATGACAGGGTTATCTTAGTTTATGAAATTATGATCTTTCTTTTTGCTATTAGCATACCAAAAATCATTCAAATTCACTTGAATTTTTTTTTTTTCTTACCATGGATGCTGCGAGGACCACACATGCTGACACAGCGACATCGCAACATTTCGCTTGTCTCAACATAAAAAGAGGAAGCAATGTTCTCCAACTTTGAACACAGTTTATTATGCTTCTACGCTTTTCCAGTTTTAGATTATGGATGTTAAGCAAGCGCGTGAACAGGGAAAGCCTGGCATAACTTTCACAATATCCATTTTGGACCCGCCGACAATAAGGGCTCATGATACAAATCATCGCTCTCGGCCCCACTGTAAAGAGCAGGCGCCAAAGAAGAGCTTGTACTTTATCAAGGGATTTTGAGCTTCTAACAGCACCATCAGAAGCTTAGAACTTCTGCCGTTATTCAGCCGGAGAGAATTGTGTACATACTACTCACCTTGAGCTCTCTCTCTCTCTCTCTCTCTCTCTCTCTCTCTCTCTCTCTCTCTCTCTCTCTCTCTCTCTCTCTCTCTCTCTCTCTCTCTCTCTTGTTACTCCTTGTCTCTCTCCCTTCTCTCCCTCTCTTTTCTCTCCTCGCCTTCTGCTTCCCACTCACCTCACACGCAGACACACACACACACACAGAGAGAGAGAGAGAGAGAGAGAGAGAGAGAGAGAGAGAGAGAGAGAGAGGAGAGAGAGAGAGAGAGAGAGAGAGAGAGAGAGAGAGAGAGAGAGAGAGAGAGAGAGAGGAGAAAGGCTTTTTTTCCTAGTCTTTTCCTCGTGCCATGTAGGGCTGCCAAGTAGATCGATTACGTCCTGATGAAACAACCTACGTAAGCATAGCAGTGTCCAAATAAAGTAGAATGGATAAAAATATTCGGCAGAAACTGGCAAATGAAAGTGCAACCTAGTATTAGTTAATCTATGACATTTCGGAGTAATACTGGACACTAAATCAAGTAGCTGTAAAGTGGCTTTGTTCATTAGAGTTGAATTAAGAGGTTATTTTGTAAAGTCATTTGTCTTTGGAGAGTTGTGGAGATCAAGGAGATTTTTTGTATGTTTGTTTAACGAGAATTCAAGCTACTGATTTAAGATGAGAGTCAATGGCTAACCAAAGTTTACGGGAAAATCTATGTAGCCCGACATGCAGAAATAGTTGTTGTGTAGTTAAGTATGAGAGAGAGAGAGAGAGAGAGAGAGAGAGAGAGAGAGAGAGAGAGAGAGAGAGAGAGAGAGAGAGAGAGAGAGAGAGAGAGAGAGAGAGAGAGAGAGAGAAAGAGCAGCACGCGTGTGTGTGTATAGGAGTATGCATGTAGATGTTTATGCGTTTATTTATACTTTTTAAGAAATCACAGACGGGCCCATTGGTCCCTGCTGCGTGCGTGGAGTCGCTGCTCTCCGGCATTTCTAAACAGAACCGCAGCCTAATTAAGTCCCTTGTTACGTGACGGCTCTTCGGGCGTTGCGTGAGCCTCCGAATCGCATCATTGTGAGAGCCCCCCTTGCGTCCGGCGAAATTCCTGCGCATTAAAGCCTCGGGTCACGTCCAGAAAAAGAGAGGAACTTATTCCTTACATTTGCGAATGCCGTTTTAAAAATAAGGTTTTTGTTATCTGAATTAGCAAATCCCATTCTTAAAAATAAGGCATTTATCTGGATTAGCCAAGAACATTTTTAATGCGTGACCCTTGTCATCTGTTTTAGCGAAGCCCTTCTTGTAAAAGTGATTGTTTGTCATTTGCTACATTTATTCATTAATGCAGTACATGTGATTTCCCTCAATTTACTCAGATTAGAACTAAATACATGCGAGACAAGTCGTTAATCATTGCAGTCATATATTTTGACCTTATTGTTCATCACAGAAACTGCAATTGATGTTACCTTGCAACTTTCGAATTCGTCTTCATCTACTTGGCCCTGTCAGTTGATTAGGTGTGGCGTGCAGAGTTAGCGGAGTTTCGATACGTTGCTAAACTTATTGGCTCACTTTGGTTTACGGTTTGGTAGTGTTACCAGGTGTTAATGAGCTTAATAAGTAATAGCGATTTGTGCTTCAACACCTTGGGCGGTAAATCGCTAAACTCCTCGGGTTTAATTAGTTTAAGCTCTGTAACGGCTATTTAATGGGTAAATAAAACAATTAAAAACAATTATAATCAAAACAATTATACCATACGGTACTGAGTCATTGGACTCAACTAGCGTACACAATATAAATTCTACACCTTGATATTTGACAAAATCACAGGATTCAACGATGTCTGTCATTATAATTTACTACATTACCGGATCTTACTGACCTGAACAGTATCATCTTGCCTGAGGTAGCGGCTTCTCACTGGTTGGTACCTGGAACAGGAAAGATGTGATGCAGTTAATTGGCTTGAAGAAATGAAAGGATTATGGTGACGGTGGCTGTGATGATCATGAAGATCACGACGACGAAGTGATGTTGATGATGATTAGGAGTAGTAATAGTAGCAAATAGAATAAAATGGCTCAAACTCCAAAATTCTAGATTTTTTTCTATCATTTATAATAAAAGGTCGGTTATATTAAATGCCAGAAGTTGTCTAATATTGCACAGTTAAGCCAACTTTTCTCCTCTGATGCAATGGCATTAGTATTTTCCAAGAGAATTTTAAGCCTATACAGTTTATATTATGAAAGTATTTTTCTTTTATCTATAGTTTCTAAGATTCTCGATGTTTGGAAAATTGGTGCACTTTGTGTAAACGTTTAGTGTGTCTGGAAGAAAATATCGCTAATATTGAAAACATTATAATTATGATTATAGTTATAATTCCTATTGTGCTGAGCGTTAAACATGTAAGATTCAATGAAACGATATCACGGTAAGAAACATCATCCATAGAAATGATATAATGATAATAATGATGATGAGAAAAGCAATAACAAATCATAAAAATAAAATGATGATGGCGGTGATGATAATGATAATGATAATGATGATAATGACAATAATGATGATGATGATGATGATGATGATGATGATGATGATGATGATGATGATGATGATGATGATGATGATGATGATGATGATGATGATGATAATAATAATAATAATAATAATAATAATAATAATAATATTATTATTATTATTATTATTATTATTATTATTATTATTATCATCATTATTATTGTTGTTGTTGTTGTTGTTGTTGTTGTTGTTGTTGTTGTTGTTGTTGTTGTTGTTGTTGTTGTTGTTGTTATTAATATTATTATTATTATTATTATCATCATCATCATCATTATTATTATTATTATTATTATTATTATTATTATTATATTATTATTATTATTATTATTATTATTATTATTATTATTTATTATTTCATTATATTATTATTAGTTATCATTATTATTATTGTTATCACTATTAATAATAACAATAATAATAATAATAATAATAATAACAACAACAAAACAGTAATATCAATAATAGCAATAATAAAAATAACAATGATGAAGATAATGATGATGATGATGATGACGATAATAATAATTATAACAACAACAACAATAAAAATAATGATAATAATGATGATGAAAGATGATGATAATAATAATAGTAATAAATAATATATTATTAATAATAATAACAATAGCAATAATAATAATAATAATAATAATAATAATAATAATAATAATAATAATAATAATAATAATAATAATAATAAATAATAATGATAATATTAATGATGATGATAATAATAATAATATTAATATTAATAAAAATAATAATAATAATAACAACAACAACAACAACAACAACAACAACAACAACAACAACAACAACAACAACAACAACAACAACAACAACAACAACAACAATAATGATGATGATGATGATGATGATGATGATGATGATGATGATGATGATAATAATAATAATAATGATAATGATAATGATAATGATAATGATAATGATAATGATAATGATTATGATTATGATAACGATAATGATAATGATAATGATAATGATAACAATAATAATGATAATAACAACAATAATACTGATAGTAATATAATAATAATAAAATAATAATAATAATAATAACAATAATTATAAATAGAAGAAGAAGAAAAAGAAGAAGGAGAAGAGGAAGAAGAAGAATGAAAACGATAATAATAATAGTAATAATGATAATAATAATAATAATAATAATAATAATAATAATAATAATAATAATAATAATAATAATAATAATAATAATGATAATGATAATGATAATAATAATAAAATAATAATAATAAAAATGATAATATAACAGTGATAATGATAATGGTAATAACAATGATGATAATGATGATAATGATGCTGCTGCTACTACTGCTGCTGCTGCTGCTAATGATGATTATGATGATAATAATGATAATGATGATGATGATAACGATAATGATAAAGATAAAGATAAGGATAAAGATAATGGTAATGATAATGATAATGATAATGATAGTGATAATGATAATGGTAATGGTAATGGTAAGAATAATGATAATGATAATAACAATAATATTAATAATAATAATAATAGCAATAGTAAGGGTAATGATAACAATTATAATAATAATAACAACAATAATACTGATAGTAATAATGATAATAATAATAATAACAACAACAACAACAACAACAACAACAACAACAACAACAACAACAACAACAACAACAACAACAACAACAACAACAATAGTAACAATAACAATAATAATAATAATAATAATAATAATAATAATAATAACAATAACAATAATAATAAGAAGAAGAAGAAAGAGAAAAAAGAAGAAGAGGAAGAAGAAGAATTAAAACGATAACAATAATAGTAATAATAATAATAATAATAATAATAATAATAATAATAATAATAATAATAATAATAATAATAATAATAAAACTTCAATCACTCTAGGTCGCTTAATTAGCATATCTAAAGAAACTTTTTTCAACAGTGATAATAATGATAATAATAATGATAATAATAATAATAATAATAATATAACAGTAATAATGATAATGGTAATAACAATGATTATAATGATGATAATGATCATGCTGCTACTGCTGTTGCTGCTGCTAATGATGATTATAATGATGATGATGATTATGATATAACAACAATAATGCTACGCCAGTGGAAATATGTGTTAACATGAAAAGGATGACCTGGGCATGTGTTAACATGAAGGGACCTGGGCAAACATGACGCAACTGGCTGTGAGCGGAGGAGCGGAGGAACAAGCCAAGGGAGACGCAGTTGGGTGCTGCTCCTGTGAAGACCTCGTGTGTGCCCTTGTGACCTGATATACTTTGTGTTGCCCTGTTATAAGCTGTATCGTGCAGTGTGACATGCTGGTTCCCCCCCTGTATTGTGCCTATAGAAAAGTGTACGGGTAAATAACTTGTGGAAATAAAGGAAAGACTGTCATTTCGTGTTTATTTCATGCCCTGCCTCGCCACTTGGCGTTTCCCCTTGTGGTGTTCTGGGACGCTGTGGTGCTCGGTGCCTCTTGGAGCTGTTCAGTGTTCACGACCCTGTGGATAGCACGCCGTCTGCCTAGCCTGCCATGTGTTGGTGGCATCCTCCTCCTCTCCCTTCACCCGCTATTACTTTTTATATATCTGTATCTATCTATTCTATCCCACTCTCATTTTTTTTATCTAGCCTATCTCCTTTCCCTTCCCCACGCTGCCACTTAATACTCACTCCGAAATTTGCTTTAAATATTCGTTCTTCCCGCCCCACTTTAAGCGCTCCATCTGTCCCCTTCCACTTCCCTCTATAGTAGATGATTGGTTGTCCATCTACAATTTGGGCTGATGTCTTATCTCCTTGGGGAGTGTTTGTTGTGGATGGGAGTGCCCACAGGTATGGCTGGCTGCTGTTGGTGATGTCGGAGATCAACGGGGGAGTCCGCAGGCTAAGGACTGGGCAGTCCTTGTGTTGCTGCTGCTGTTGTCTGTTCTGCTGGAGGCTATAAAAAGTATAAAAGTTTGGAAAGAAGAGTGGGAAGGAAGAATGGGTATAAGGGAAGGATAAGGTGTAGAGGAAAATTAATTTTAGGAGAAGAAAATGGAGGTGGGGCTTAACCCAGCATGCAGGGTAATGCTTGGGGTAATAGTTGTAGTAGGTTCTTTAAAAGGAGGAAAAGGGTGAGGATGGCCCAGCGCCATCTTAAATCTTTTGTGTTCGGTGCGGGTGTCCTCGGGCGCGCGGTGCTTCCCTCCGCCGCTGCGCGGGGAGGGCGCCCGGCCAACTCTCGGTGCGTAAGGTACAAGTACCCTACGACCTTGAGCGCGTACCCGCACTGGAGGTCGCACGCTCGCGGTGTTCTCGTGGGAAGTGGGTCAGGGCGCCCGGCCCGGGACCCGGTATGGCGAATAGCAGCTAGATTCTCGGCTAACTGGGTGGTCGGGATAAAAGTTAACAGTTTAGGTGCCATTTGCAGAGTGCTCTGGGCACGGCCTCTTTGACCGTGACTCCAGGGCTATCCCTCGGCTAACCTATGCTGCTGAAGCAGGTTGAGGTTCGGAGGTGGTCGCTAATCAGGGGCTGGCCATTCCCCCCTGTGTCAACAGAAGGTTCCCCTTCGTCGGCAGCACGGCTTAAGGAGAGGCACCACACCACTGGCCGTGAGATTCCTTTCCTCGGCTCGCATAAATCTTTACAACAAAGGATTTATGATCCTGGCACAAGTACTAGCAGCAAGTGTCACGTGCCGGAAACCGCAACCAGTGGGATAGTGGGGGAAGGATAAAGGATGCTGGGTCCATGCTATGGCAAAGGATAATGAGATGGTGAGGGTGAGGTTATGGCAGTCGCAAAGCATCAGGTGACGAGGTGAAGGTATTTAAAAAGCGGGGATGTGAGGGGCAAAGGGGAAGTTAAACTTTAATTTAAGAATTTAAAAAGTTACAACAAAAAACTAAAAAAACAAACTACATAAAAAAAAAAAAAAAAAAAAAAAAAACAGAACGAGAACACAAACAAAACAAAAACTGAACAAAACAAAGGATAGGGGAAGGGGAAAGGTAAAAATACTGCATCCACTTCCTTCGTCCCATGCCAAAGAAAAAAGATCATGGCCTAATCCCGGTCTCCGGCCGGAACAAAAGATGGTGCTGAGTCTATCCAGTCAGTCGGTATGCCAAGGATGGAGTGTGTCGGTCTGTTTACAGACCAGCGTATGCCACTCGATGTTTAGAGGAAGCAGAGAAGCTTCCTCGTGGAGTTCAGATGTTCTAATAAATTGATCCCAATCTACCATATAGATCCATCTGAGTGCTTTATTCTGAACAAGCTGGAGTTTGCGCTTGTTAGTATATGCTGTTTATGTGAGTGCGAGTGGTGTGTATGTGAGGAGAGGTCTGATCAGTGTTTTGTATAGATGCAGCTTTGTGCGTGGGGCCGCACTTTTACATCGATAAAGCGAAGGTTTTTCTTGCCAAGGTGGCCTTTGAATTGTTATGCAAATGAAATCGAAAGTAGGTATCAAAGGTTAAACGAAGGATGCTACAAGAGGATCTGACTTGGAGAGGTGCTTGTAGTCTGTCGAAGGTGTTGAGGTAAATGTTGTAAGGAAGAATTTTTCATAGGCTTACCAAGAGAACTTTTGTTTTTGTCGCATTAGTCTTGATATGCCATTTATGCTCCCATCTCGAGATGTTGTCCAGTTCGTCATTAATGCGCTGTACGACACCTGAAAGCGCATTGTGTCCAGCTATGTGCGTACAGTCGTCAGCATAGAGGATAGTTTGTGAGTCTGTGTGTGTGGGGTCTGGAAGGTCGTTTGTGTATAGTGTATAGAGTGTTGGGTATGTTGCCCTGAGGTACTCCAGCGTGGATTGAAATGGTGCCTGAAACTCTGTTTAAATTTTTTTATTTTAATCTGCGGTCATCAAGAAAACTGCAGAGTAACTTTCTGATTAAAGGTGGGAAGTTAAATTTAGTACACAGCTTGTACTTCAGGCCAGCATGCCAGACCGTGTTGAAGGCTCAATCAACATCTTTTGTGACAAGAGCAGTCTTTAGTCATCGGTCTTTGTTGTTGTTTATGTAGTCTGTGATGGTGTTGGGTGCGTCCTGTGTCGAGAGATGCGAGCGAAAGCCGAATTGTTTGTGTGAAAGAAGGTTATGGTCTTCAAGATACCACCTTAGTCGAGAGTTTATGATTTTTTCATATCTCGAGTAGACTAATAGAGCGGTTACCGCTCTATTAGTCTACTCGAGAAATGAAAAAATCTTGGGGTCAGTCAGGTCTTTTTGTGGCTTAGGAAGGAAGGCCACTAAAGCAGTCTTAAAGAGAGAGGGAAAATAGTCGGTAGCAAGAAAGGCGTTGTAAAGGTGAATCAAAGCTTGTATAAAGTTGTCAGGAAAGTGAGTAACAGTGTCGCATCCGATCTGTGAGGAGCCTGGAGCCATACGAGGAAACCTCTTTATTTTTTTCTTTTACTTCCTCACACAAGATGGGGGATGTGAGTTCGCAGGTGTCGTCCAGCCTATCCAGTCGGACAACTGGCTCTGGGTTAGTTTCTACCCTGTTCTCTTGACTCCAGGTATCAATTTCTTGAATTCTGGAGTGAACAGGGGATGAGGAGGGTGAGGATAGAAAACTTGGGCCCAGTGTTCTTCAAAAAATTTAATAACATCCACGGGATCTGAAACTTTTGCGTTATTATGAATAAGGTGGGAGAAGGGGGGGGAAGTTACTACCTTTAAGTTGTTTATTTTTTTGCCCACATTCCCGTGGATTGCTAACTCCGTTGCATTCTTCTTTTTTAACTAAGTCTGTCCAATATTTTTGTCGGTCTCAGTAAAACGACTTCGAAAACAGGTCAGGAGACGTTTTGTCCTTTCAGATGGCTGAAATGATATGCGAGTTTTATACTGAGACCTGGGGATGGTGCTGAGCATAATTGAGCGATGGAGGTGAAGATGTAATTCCAGTGCCCATCTATTGTTTGGGAATCAGTCAAGATTAAATTCAAGGTTTTGATCATTTGATTTAGATTTAAACGACTCCCAGTCTGCTTGTTTGTACCGGAAAGATCGTCTTTCTTCGTTTAGTATTGGTGATGTGGAATTTTTAATTATGATGGGTATGTGGTCTGAACTAACGTTCGGACCGGGTTGTAGGTGTCTGTGTTAGGCAAGTGCTGCCCTGTTCCCGAAAACGAGATCAGGGCGGCCCTTTCCTCTATTTGTGTATGAGGTGAAGAAGTCGGGTCCTATAGTGGAGTCTTTTGGTTTCAAAAAAAGAAAGGAGTTGCCTACCATGTGCATTGGTAGTGCTGTGTCGTGTGGGCAGCGTTAATATCTCCGGCAAAGAAGGCTGGGAGGTTTGTATAATTAGATAATTTGTTGAAGTCTGCAAAAGGCAAATTAGGTTTTATATAGGAAGTGGAAAGGCTAATGGGGCCCTGTGGGGGTGAATAACCTGACTGCCATGAAGTCAGGGTGGCTGAATGAGAGGGTGAGAAACTCATGAGTGATGGTGGATTTTATGAGGATACAGAACCCATTTGCAATCCGTCCCCTGGATGTGTAACCATAGTGCCGAATTCCATAGCCATTGGTGATGGATATAGAATTTAATAGGCCCGGGCGTCCTTGATCTACCCTGCTCCTCAGGGTAGATCCATTTTACCTGGGTTTACCTTGTGTGGCGTTACCTCATCCCGGTAACGTGATCGAGCCTCGATCAACGGCTCCTCGAGGTCAAGGAGAGAGTCCTGTGAGCAGGTCACAGGGCGGGTCCTGGAAATCAGCGGACCAATTCCCAATACTTTCACACTGTCCCAAGCGCCCTCTAGAAGGGAGCACGGCAAGGGGAGAGGGAGCTCTTCCTCGGCTTCGGGAACGGCCTTGAGGTCGATTTCGGAGCCGCTACTCTCGTCATCAAGGATGGTGTCATCCATACGATGGCGACGAGGCTGCGGGACTGGGGGATCCTTTTTGTCTTTTTTAAATTATCGTCTTCGAAGATCTCCTTTGGGATAAAAATGCTCAGAAAATCGTTTCTCTGTATCATGATAGGGACAATGTTTGTGAATTTCTTTGCGTTGTATTTAGCAACAATGGGAGCTACGTGTAAGATGGCTTGTATTTTTGGGTTTGTGTTAGGTGTAAATGTGTTGTTGAATTGGGGAGGTGGAGGCAGAGTTGTCCTGGAGGTAGATGTGGGTCATCTGGGTGTGGACACTTAAAGAGTAAAAGGGGATGGGTAAGGCAAAGGGAGGGAGCTCAATGAAAAAGGGAGGCAGGGAGAAGGACGGATACGACCCCGCAACCCAACCTGGGAAACTATGCCGAACTTCTTTTCGGCATAGTTTCCCAGGTTGGGTCACATCAGGTCCACAGCCATGTCTGCGCTTATTGGACATCGGGCTCCCCTCGGTTCCTACGCGCTTACACAGCGAGATCAGCAATGGCAATAGAATTCGGCACTTTGGTTACACATCCAGGTAATCAAGGAACAGATTGCAAATGAGGTCCTGTATCCTCATAAAATCCACCATCGCTCATGAGTTCTTCACCCTCTCATTCAGCCACCCTGACTTCATGGCAGTCAGGTTATTCACCCCACAGGGCCCCATTATCCTTTCCACTACCTATATAAAACCAAGGACTAATTTGTTTAATATATCGGTCCCACCCTACAATATAGAAGCCTCTGGGCTAGTACAGTGATAACGTGTCAGCCTCTCATCCGAAGGGTCGGCAGTTCGCGTCCCGCCCAGGCGCGAGAAGTTGCAATTGTCGCCTGGAGGTTACTGCTGTGGCTGGACACCACGGCGGGTAAGGACTAGGTTCAGCCGAGT
>NC_051397.1:18276496-18293356 GCF_015228065.2 Penaeus monodon
AACAGCAGAACTAATCAAGAATGCTGGCGAAAGTGTTGAATACTTCTACAAACTTTGTACGAAAATCTGGAATGAAAGAAGATGGTCAGAAGAGTGGGTAAAATCAGTCTTTACTCCCTTACCTAAAAAAAGGTGATGCACTCCAATGCAATAGTAACAGGACAATTGCATTAATAAGTCACAGCAGCAAAATTTTGTTGAAAATTATTGCTGAAAGAATGAAGTTAAAGTTAAGAGAAGAAATTGCAGACGAACAAGCAGGTTTTCGCCCTGGAAAAGGTACCAGAAACCAGATCCTAAATCTGAAATTGATCATAGAGAAAAACAGAGAACATTAGAAAGACCTATACCTGTGTTTCATCGATTACTCGAAAGCTTTTGATACTGCTGATCACGATATCCTCTGGAATAATGAAATTTCCAAAACATATCATCCAACTAATAAAAGCCATGTATGACCAACAACAAGCAGCTGTAAGAACCACTTATGGGTTAACAGAATGGTTCGAAGTCAACCAAGGAGTACGACAAGGTTGCATTCTGTCTTCGCACCTTTCTAATATATATTCTGAAGCAATTATGAGAGGTGCTCTAGAGACTTTTGAAGGAACTGTAGATGTTGGAGGATACAAAATATCAAATCTAAGATACGCCGATGATATAGTTTTAACTGCCAGCAGTATCATTGAACTACAACAACTACCAGATAAAGTTAGAGAAGCAAGCGAAAAGGCTGGTTTATTTCTCAATGCAAAGAAAACTAAGACCATGAAAATTCAAAGATAACCGGCAATGAACGATGATGAACATGTTACAGTCAATGGAATGGTTGTGGAAAATGTGAAAGAGTTCACTTATCTTGGAGCTGTTTTTACTAACACATATGATGATGCACCAGAAATAAAAAGAAATGTTATTGGCAAAAACGCTACAGTTGCTCTCAATAACATCTGGAAAGACCGAAGCATTACCTTACGGACAAAGCTGAGGTTATTGAATTCATTAGTTTTCCCAATTGCGTCATATGGTTCTGAGTGTTGGGTGCTGAAGATAGACAAGAAAAAGGTCAATAGTTTTGAACTGTGGTGTTACAGATGAGTACTGCGTATTAACTGGACAGAAAAGAAAACGAATGAAGTGCTGAGAAAAATAATTTGTAAAGACTAGCTGTTGGACATCTTGAACAAAAGGAAACTAAAGTTTATTGGTCATGTGATGAGAAGTGAAAGTATTGAGAAAAACTTGCTGACAAGGATGGTGATAGGAAATAGAGGAAGAGGCAAACCGAAGACAAGACAGCGACATCAAAGATATTTGCGGGCAGACGATGGTACAAGTGGAAAGAAAAGCGCAAGACCGAGTTGAGTGGCAGAGGATGGTGGAGAGGTCCACGGCTGCTCAAACATGAGCATACCGTTATTGTTGATGTGTGAGTGTGTGTGTGTGTGTGTGTGGTGTGTGTGTGTGTGTGTGTGTGTGTGTGTGTGTGTGTGTGTGTGTGTGTGTGTGTGCGCGCGTGTGTGTGTGTTATTCCCTTCTCTGAGTGTGCATATCAACTAATCCCCGGGGTTCGCAGAAACGGTTTGGGATCCAATGCCGTTACCTGCCTCCTTATCCTCCGACATATTGGCTCTTCGGCCAGCTAAATATCCTCAACGTAAACTTGCTCTTCGGCTTCACGGCTTCCCGGCTTGCGATGGCCCCGTTCCTCATGCGGCTTTGTCTGCTCTTATTCCTTGCCTCTGTCGCTTCTTAATGTTTTTTGTTGTTCTTGCGTCGGTGTTTCCGTGTGTTCCTTTTTGTTCCTGTATTTTCATGTCTATGTGTTCTTTTTGTTTGTTGTTTATCATTAGTACCTACGACTGCGTATGTCTTAAATTAATAATATAACCTTTATTAAAAGTCGTAATTCGATAACCCTACGAGATTATGCCTCAGATTGAAACCAATTTAAGGGGCCTCGTACAGTCCACTTTTCCTTTTCCTTCGACTCCTTTTCTTTATTTCTTCTTTTCCTTGGCGGGAAAGAAGCAGTTCAGTGATCTTAAATATTTCATGCGGCTGGGTGGCAGCTTTTTTATTAGTGGTGTGTTGTGTGTGTGTGTGTGTGTGTGTGTGTGGTGTGTGTGTGTGTGTGTGTGTGTGTGTGTGTGTGTGTGTGTGTTGTTTTTGTGTGTGTGTTTTTTTTTTTTTTTTTGTGTGAGTGAGTGAGTGAGTGAGTGAGTGAGTGAGTGAGTGAGTGTGAGTGTGAGTGTGAGTGTGTGTGGTGTGAGTGTGAGTGTGAGTGTGAGTGTGAGTGTGAGTGTGATTTGTGTGTGTGTGTGTGTGTGTGTGTGTGTGTGTGTGCGTGTGCGTGTGCGTGTGCGTGGTGTGTGTGTGAGAGAGAGAGAGAGAGAGAGAGAGAGAGAGAAGGAGAGAGAGAGAGAGAGAGAGTGTGTGTGTGTGTGTGTGTGTGTGTGTGTGTGTGTGTGTGTGTGTGTGTGTGTGTGTGAGAGAGAGAGAGAGAAGGAGAGAGAGAGAGAGTGTGTGAGAGGGCGAGTGCGAGTGTGTGTCTGTGTGTCTAATCCTTTATTTCTTTCGTTTTCTTATGAGTTTCGCCTTCTATTCATGTCATGGCTTCAGAACTGGTAATCCTCACGCACTTTATTTTTGTCTGCATCCTCATTCCCTTTCTTTTCAATGTTCTATTATGATCCCATCAACATCCCATTAGATTTCCCATCAACCGCCACGGTTGATGGGAAATGTGTCGCTCTCTCATCAATACCCCATTAGTGTGGCTCATGAGGCCATCAAGTCCGCCACACCATTTACCCTGTTCGTTCTGTTCGCTTGCTCGTTCTGCGACCAAACAACCCAGAGAGAAGGGAAGAAAGAAAGGACAAGAAGAGACGACCAACACGTATGGTAGTCGCTGAATCCTGAAAGAATAGAGAGGATGAATACTGCATCGCTATTTGAGGAAAGGCAACAAAAATATATCTGTCCCAACCACTAGCAACAATGCGAAACACAACAACCACTCCCATTACAACGATTACAGAAACCACCACTGTACGGTATACATGAAAACACCAACGCGACTTCGTACATAACGTGTAAAAAAAAGTTGTCTACATGACAGCCGAGCCAGAGCCCCTTTCGCCTCTCTCTCTCTCCCTTCTCCCCCCCCCCCTTCCTCCGGACCTGCAGTAAAGCGGCATTTGCATGAAGGCTCCCATCTGCTGCCTCTCTTTTGTTTAATTCACTGAGCTCGGAATCCAGTTTAGTAAACTAGGCCTTTGAAATTTGAAGCCTCCTTCCCCCGCATGCAGACAGAGAGAAGTTCGTTATGTCTCCGTTGGTAAAATTCAATTCGTCTTTATTTTGAGATGCTCTCTTTCGTTTCGGTCTTTCCTTTGGATTATGTCGAAACAGTTAAAAGCATAATGTTTATTTTTATGCTTGCTATGATTCGTATGCTAACATTTTCACTATGTAGCTTTCCTAAATATCTAAAAGGTATACCTTTAGCATGCCTAGTGTTTCTACAGCTATCAGTATTTTTTTCATTATTAGAACACTAATCCATCATTATATTGTGTAAAATCTACTCTTGAATTTGTAGCACTATTTGTGGTAAGCAAGAAAGAAGTGCTGGAGCGATATTGGTGGTGTCTGCCTCTATAGCATCTGGATCGAAAGCTCAGGGTTGATATAAATTGGTGTGTCAGTAAGATCGCTATTAAAACTGTTATAATTTCTAGCGATTATAACACAATAAAACATTAGCACGAGTACGTGTACCACTTCCAGATATTAAAATTCTAAAAAAATACAAGCTTTTCTATGCGCTGCTGCTATAAACTACAAATAAGTTATGGCATAAACATAAGTACATACCTAAGGTAACGTACGACTGTAGTTGCTTTTACATCGTTTTTTTTTTTTCTCTCTCTCTCATATTATCTAACTTACTCCTTTTAATTGCAGTATTTACCAATATTGTTTAACCAATTTCTTTATTTCATCTCCCTACATGGCCTTGCAAATTCCAACAGCCACACCGATGTCTGTTCCCTAAGACTTAATGAACGCGGCTCCTAAAGCGGGAAACACTAATCTTCTAAATAACTCCCAAGCTTCGTGTGTCGCCAACCAACTCTTTTTCACATTCCTTTAACCACAGTCGTGTCTTTCTTTCCTTTTTTATATAACTTCATTTGCTATTTGACATGAATTCGCTTCATTATTTCGACAGTCCCCTTCCATCACCGTTAAGGGATTTTCTTATTGTTTATGCTTTCATGTGATCCAGTGTGTGTAACAGCGTCACCATCATTATCGACACTACATTTGATATGGAAATATCACCATAATTCTTACACGTGGTTACTATAGTTGTTTTAATTTTTTATGTGATTTTCATTTAATTACTACTGATGGCAATAATAAAAACTGCAATAACAACAATAATAATAATAATGATGATGATGAATGCTAATGGAAGTAACAGCTGTACGTTTACATTTCTTTGCCCTTTCTAAATAGCACCAAGTTATCAAATGACGTTTAACACTGGTACTGTATGTAATCAGTTTAACGTTGATATTTTTGTCATGTCACTTAACATGCATGCTTTCTCTCCACATCTTTGACTATTGTATCGTGTCTGACCTCTGGAATTGTTCTGTTTGCTGAAATTGTTCCATTTGTTTGGATTGACACATCGCGCAATATTGCAGTTCTCTCGATTTCGGTGGCCGTTTCGGATTTATGCGTGGCCATTCCTCTTTGATCTTGTAATGTCTGCTTTTTCAGCGAGTGTAAGCAGTAGCATTGTGGTGGTCTGTAATATACTCTTTTCACTTCGTTTGTTCTGGTCAGCCTTATGTTTTGTGATTCATCGTGTCCTGCTACTTGACTCTTCTATATTATAGGATACGATGTTATCTTTACTTTCCTTTTTATGCTGAGCAGGTTATGCACTTGGCAAATGGGTGATGTCTGGTAACAAGGTGACGGATTGGTGATAACAATCATTAGATAATTGAAAGGCCTGTGGTGAGATTTAATCAAAACATAACGAAACTAGTTAGACATGTTGCACCTAACACACCTCAAAAGAGCACCTTAACCTCGCCAAAAATAAATAAATAAATATAATATCGAGAGTTTCTAAGCTTGTCTTCTGTTGCCAAGACGAAGACTCCTTAACCATTGATTTTAGGTGTATTTTATATATCCGCGTCACGCTGCTTTTACCTTCCATCGTTTTCTTTCCACCCAATCTATCTATTAACCTGTTTTTGAAATGTCTCTTTTCGAATGGTTTTTGGTACATTCTGCTAATCCTCTTTCCACATTGCTCATTTTGTTGAAATAACCATCATCATCTTCGTCATATCACCATCACTATGAGTACCATTTTAATCATCAACATTAAAATCATCATCGTCATTATCATAATCATCAGCAGCATATTCTTTATCATCATTTTCATTGCGAAAATCAAATCAAACCATTTTGAATATTAGTAATACTGTCAGCATTATGACCGACACAGTAACGGTTACTGATTTCTTATTTGTTATACTGATTAATATTACTGTTAAAATCTAGTTTATCATCATTAGTATAATTATTATTCTCATCCTCATTGCTATTAATGATGATGTTGATGATGATGATGATGATGATGATGATGATGATGATGATGATGATGATGATGATGATGATGATGATGATGATGATGATGATGATGATAATGATGGTGTGGTGCTTATCGCCCTTATCATTCCTGCTATCAATATCACTATCATTTCTTTAATTACTGTCATTATTACCATGATCAATTTAAGTATTTAACTATCATCATCATCATTACTCTCACAGTCATTATGATTATGATTATTATTATTATTATTATTATTATTGTCATTGTTACTATCATTGTCATTACCATTATTATTATCATCATTTGTATCATTATCATCATTATCTATTTTGATTGCTGTTATCATCAATTTCACTATGATTATTGTCATATTCATAATAATAATCATTATCATAATTAATATTAGTTATCATTATCATTATTACTATTATCATTATCGTTATTATTTCCAGTATGATTATCAATATTTTTATTTATTAACATATTATTATTATTATTATCATTATTATTATTATTATTATTATTATTATTATTATTACCATTAGTCTATCTTATCATTGTTTTATTATTATTATCATTAATCATTATCATTATTATCATTAATCATTATCATTATTATCATTACAATTATTATTATTATTATTATCGTTATTATCACTACAATTATTATTACTATAATCACTAAGATTATTATTATCGCTATTGTTATGATAATTCTTATCTTTAGTAATGTTTGGAGTTGTAGCAACTGTCATTATTATCATTATTATGATCATTATAATTTGTAACATCATCACCAATTTTGTAATTCCAACTATTACTCTCAGTATGATTATGATACTAAGATTACTATAATTGTGATTATATTTTTTTAATTCTTAATTAGAATCATTATATAAGTACTGTCGTCATGAAAAATCTTATTAATTCTATTATCGCCATGTAAGCTATGATAACACCGCCACTACCGCTAATGTTAACATCACCATTATTAATATTACTGCCTGTATTGTCATTGTCATCACAATCATCATTATTATCATTAGTACTGTCACTAGCAATAATATGCAAGCACTAGTAATGGCAACATATTTAGTAGTATCATAATCACTATTGATGTCATTAAAGCTGTTATCGTTATTATCATCACTACTATCATAATTACTGTTACTATTTTTTTATCAAAATAAATATAGCCATTATTACTACTATTATCATCGGTAGCAGCAGTAATAGCAGTAACAGCAGTAACAGTAGTAGTGGTAGTAGTAGTACAGAGTCGTCTCCTCCCTCCTCATTATTACCATAATGATTTTTTTTGTTTTTCACTGTTACCATTAACAGTATGTATTATTTTTGCTATCAGTATCATAAGTTGTAGTGGATATCGTCATTAACATTATACCATTACCGTCACATAAGTAATGATTGCTTTCGTTGCCAAGATTCCTACCCTTTCTATTTCTATTATGAGGAACAGAAATAATAGATGTTGGTATTGATGATTTCCAAATAGGTGTCACTATATTCTTAGCAACACTTTTCTTAGAGATTTTTTCTTAGTCATATAAGTGACTGTCTTCGCTTTTTTGCCTCTACATTATACATTGGCCATATTTCTTCCTATACTATTGTTTTTCTACAGTGAAAAGGGCCTTCCTATACCATTGTGTATTTCTACACTCAAAATGCAATAGTATGTAAATACAGAACTAATCATTTTATTTACAGAGGTGCTAATCGCTCACTCCTTGAAGACTTCCGTTTTCTGTTGGCCGCCAGTGGGAGTTCCTCGCGCCGCACGTGACTCACGTGTTATGAGTTATATCGTAGCTGTGACAAAGACAAGAGTACGTTCCTTTTGTATGAGACTCATCATAATCAGTTATGCAAAGCAATTATATCTCTTGAATATAGGATATATGTAGGAATATATAGGTAATATTTATTTCCTTTCTCTTTCAA
The DNA here is from genome assembly GCF_015228065.2 of Penaeus monodon. Lineage (NCBI taxonomy): Eukaryota > Metazoa > Arthropoda > Malacostraca > Decapoda > Penaeidae > Penaeus > Penaeus monodon. The sequence continues at coordinate 18,284,118 of NC_051397.1, forward strand.
ATTTACCTCGGAGTTTTCATTTCACTTTGTGAATGAAAGGCGGATGCACAATTCAATCACGATAAATATCACTTAATCAAACGCGATAACACTAATTGACTAACATTATATCATCATATTTTAAATCTATCGCTAACGAATATTGCAGCACATAAGGCAACACTGCGCCCCCGACGAGGCCGACGCCTGTGCAGTCAACGTCACGAGCCTCGGCGTTACAAGGGACTAGCCATCGAGGCAGGTGACCCATAGGCCTCATCTTGAGGTATCCGTCGTGTTGACTCACCTGGGGTCGGGGTAGAGGGGCCAGCACCGAGTCATACAGGCCCCCATGGTGTTGCCTGCGGGCGTAGGCGTACCGGCCACAACTTATACGCGCTTGAGGTCCGCATGGGCGTTCAGAGTCACGCAGAAGGCGGCTACACACAGAGAAATACGATGCAGGACGGCGCCGTCCGCCATGCCGGGCCAGCTGGGCTCTTCCACCGCCACCGCGCGCCCGTAATCAATAGTGTGTCCGAGGCGGCCCACGCTGGCGGTCCATGGCGGGACACTGACTCATGGTACAGACTGTGGCGGAACCTCGACTTCTCGCCGCTCACTGACTGACAGCGCCCACAGCCGCCGGCAACCAACAGGATCGCATTGCCGGACGCCGCCAGCGCCGCGTCAGACTGCCGCCAGTTTGTGTTGCTCATTATACTGCCCTTCTTATTAATGATGTCTGTATCTAGCAACACGTGGCCTGACGAGACGCCTCTTCACGCATTTGTATGTGATAAGTGTACCCTCGTTACACTAGTATACTTTTCACTTGCTACTGCACGGTAAAATGGTGGCTACTCCTTATCAAGAGGACCGATTTCACGCTCCATTGCCCTCCGTAACTTGTATTATGTTAAAGCCCGATCCATTGTAGCCTTTTAGCATGTTTCTAACACTCTCTAACAGCCACAACCTTCAGCCACAACCTCGAAGGTTGTGGCTGACTCCATCAGTGTTATGAACCCGCTTGCCATGCTGTTCACACTGTTCTCCAGTATCCTTTAAGGCCTCCTTTGAAAGTGGAGCTTCAGATTTTATCTTACATTAATGTTTTCTTTGCCACGCCACATGAGTTTATATATATATATATATATATATATATATATATATATATATAATATTATATATATATATATATATGTGTGTGGTGTGTGTGTTGTGTGTTGTGGTGTGTGTGTGTGTGTGTGTGTGTGTGTGTGTGTGTGTGTGTGTGTGTGTGTGTGTGTGTGTGTGTGTATGTGTGTGTGTGTGTAAACCCACAATGCAAAAACTAGATTTATTGAAAAATGAGAGTACAGTTTCGAAATCTACCTGGATTAAATCTTCAGGTCTGCAGAGGAAAGGGAGAGGAGAGGGTATAAAAGAGAGAAAGGAAAGGGAACGCGGTAACAGACGAACGGAAGGGAAGGGAAGATCGGGTGGACTATGCGCAGGGTGACCGGCATATGGAAAAGGCGGGGGATGTGGAAAGCGAAGAGAAAAGCCGCTGTTCAAGTTGAAATTAGGCAGCAGCTTTATTAAGAAGGATTCCACCAGTCTGCGGGCGTGGATATCAGCTGAAGGAAAAGACAAGTCGCACCGCTGACCAGTCCATCTGATTTGGGCCTGTGTCCCTTTGATGGCAAAAAAGGCGTTGTTGTTGTGTCCCCTGGTTACAGCGTACTTATGTTAAGACAGACGTTTTAGTGATACTGGCACCTTTCTCGGCATTGTATTGCATATCAAATGAGGCACAAAGAACAGCATAGGTACCCATCTTCGAGGTAGAGGGAGGCTTGGTTGCGAAGGATCAAACCCGCTGTTGATAGGGTAAAGAGGGCGCCGAAAGAGTAGATCACCACAGTGTAGAGCAGGCAAAGGACGGGTAGGAGTCTCTTTAAGGAGAGTCGTCGTGGTACTGTTTTGCCACACACACACGCGCGCGCGCGCGCGCGCGTCCATTCGTCCATACCTTACGTTTATTCTAGAATCACACTTTTGGTAAATAACATTAATAACATGAGTTGCCAAGATATTCCTGGGTCTCCATCTGACGTTTGGAAACATCATCCACACTAGTATTTTATCTCTTACGAAATAACAAAGAAACAAGAGAAAAAAAATACACAAAAAAACATGAGTAGTTTTACATGAAACATAAACATTAATTATTACATCGCTGGTTACATGGATATGATCTTACAAGCACTTCGGCAACATCTAAGGCATTCTAGGTGTAAGGAAAGATATGGTGTATGACGTGTATAGCCGATGTTTATATGCAAAATATATTTAAAAAATTGCTGCTACATACTGTAAGAAAAGTTCATATATATAACGCCTTTACATCATTAATAACATACAGAACAAAACAAAACAAAATAACTAAAAACATTGTTCCTACTAAGTGATCTGCAATGTGATATAATCTCAGAGTATTTGTAGTATAAATTGAAGTGAATCGGTCGCTTTCAAGTTTATGTCAATGAAACAAACGATTGTTATATTTCTGCACTGCCGCTGTCTGTCCAATTATCTGTCATGCTTTCTATACTTTTAGTTTCCCAGCTATCTACGCGTGCAAGTGTATATCTGCAAAAAAGAAAAGAAAATGAATATTATATATTACATATATGTATATATATACATATACACATACATACATACATGGATATTTATATATATATATATATATATATATATATATATATATATATATATATATATATATATATATATATATATATATATATATATATATATATATATATATTATATATATATATATATTATATATATATATATATATATATATATATATATATATATATATTATATATATATATTATATATATTATATATATATATATATTATATATATATATATATATATATATTATATATATAATATATATATATATATATATATATATATATATATATATATATATATTATATATATATAATATATAATAAAATATCCATGTATGTATGTATGTGTATATGTATATATATACATATATGTAATATATAATATTCATTTTCTTTTCTTTTTTGCAGATATACACTTGCACGCGTAGATAGCTGGGAAACTAAAAGTATAGAAAGCATGACAGATAATTGGACAGACAGCGGCAGTGCAGAAATATAACAATCGTTTGTTTCATTGACATAAACTTGAAAGCGACCGATTCACTTCAATTTATACTACAAATACTCTGAGATTATATCACATTGCAGATCACTTAGTAGGAACAATGTTTTTAGTTATTTTGTTTTGTTTTGTTCTGTATGTTATTAATGATGTAAAGGCGTTATATATATGAACTTTTCTTACAGTATGTAGCAGCAATTTTTTAAATATATTTTGCATATAAACATCGGCTATACACGTCATACACCATATCTTTCCTTACACCTAGAATGCCTTAGATGTTGCCGAAGTGCTTGTAAGATCATATCCATGTAACCAGCGATGTAATAATTAATGTTTATGTTTCATGTAAAACTACTCATGTTTTTTTGTGTATTTTTTTTCTCTTGTTTCTTTGTTATTTCGTAAGAGATAAAATACTAGTGTGGATGATGTTTCCAAACGTCAGATGGAGACCCAGGAATATCTTGGCAACTCATGTTATTAATGTTATTTACCAAAAGTGTGATTCTAGAATAAACGTAAGGTATGGAAGAATGGACGCGCGCGCGCGCGCGCGCGTGTGTGTGTGCAAACAGTACCACGACGACTCTCCTTAAAGAGACTCCTACCCGTCCTTTGCCTGCTCTACACTGTGGTGATCTACTCTTTCCGGCGCCCTCTTTACCCTATCAACAGCAGGTTGATCCTTCGCAACCAAGCCTCCCTCTACCTCGAAGATGGGTACCTATGCTGTTCTTTGTGCCTCATTTGATATGCAATACAATGCCGAGAAAGGTGCCAGTATCACTAAACGTCTGTCTTAACATAAGTACGCTGTAACCAGGGGACACAACAACAACGCCTTTTTTTGCCATCAAAGGGACACAGGCCATCAGATGGACTGGTCAGCGGTGCGACTTGTCTTTCCTTCCGCTGATGTCCACGCCCGCAGACTGGTGGAATCCTCCTTAATAAAGCTGCTGCCTAATTTCAACTTGAACAGCGGCTTTTCTCTTCGCTTTCCACATCCCCCGCCTTTTCCCTTATGCCGGTCACCCTGCGCATAGTCCACCCGATCTTCCCTTCCCTTCCGTTCGTCTGTTACCGCGTTCCCTTTCCTTTCTCTCTTTTATACCCTCTCCTCTCCCTTTCCTCTGCAGACCTGAAGATTTAATCCAGGTAGATTTCGAAACTGTACTCTCATTTTTCAATAAATCTAGTTTTTGCATTGTGGGTTTACACACACACACACACATACACACACACACACACACACACACACACACACACACACACACACACACACACACACACACACACACACACATATACACATATATATATACACACAGACACACACACACATACACACACACACACACACACACACACACACACACACACACACATATATATATATATATATAATATTATATATATATATATATATATATATATATATATATATATATATAAACTCATGTGGCGTGGCAAAGAAAACATTAATGTAAGATAAAATCTGAAGCTCCACTTTCAAAGGAGGCCTTAAAGGATACTGGAGAACAGTGTGAACAGCATGGCAAGCGGGTTCATAACACTGATGGAGTCAGCCACAACCTTCGAGGTTGTGGCTGAAGGTTGTGGCTGTTAGAGAGTGTTAGAAACATGCTAAAAGGCTACAATGGATCGGGCTTTAACATAATACAAGTTACGGAGGGCAATGGAGCGTGAAATCGGTCCTCTTGATAAGGAGTAGCCACCATTTTACCGTGCAGTAGCAAGTGAAAAGTATACTAGTGTAACGAGGGTACACTTATCACATACAAATGCGTGAAGAGGCGTCTCGTCAGGCCACGTGTTGCTAGATACAGACATCATCTAATAAGAAGACAGTATAATGAGCAACACAACTGGCGGCAGTCTGACGCGGCGCTGGCGGCGTCCGGCAATGCGATCCTGTTGGTTGCCGGCGGCTGTGGGCGCTGTCAGTCAGTGAGCGGCGAGAAGTCGAGGTTCCGCCACAGTCTGTACCATGAGTCAGTGTCCCGCCATGGACCGCCAGCGTGGGCCGCCTCGGACACACTATTGATTACGGGCGCGCGGTGGCGGTGGAAGAGCCCAGCTGGCCCGGCATGGCGGACGGCGCCGTCCTGCATCGTATTTCTCTGTGTGTAGCCGCCTTCTGCGTGACTCTGAACGCCCATGCGGACCTCAAGCGCGTATAAGTTGTGGCCGGTACGCCTACGCCCGCAGGCAACACCATGGGGGCCTGTATGACTCGGTGCTGGCCCCTCTACCCCGACCCCAGGTGAGTCAACACGACGGATACCTCAAGATGAGGCCTATGGGTCACCTGCCTCGATGGCTAGTCCCTTGTAACGCCGAGGCTCGTGACGTTGACTGCACAGGCGTCGGCCTCGTCGGGGGCGCAGTGTTGCCTTATGTGCTGCAATATTCGTTAGCGATAGATTTAAAATATGATGATATAATGTTAGTCAATTAGTGTTATCGCGTTTGATTAAGTGATATTTATCGTGATTGAATTGTGCATCCGCCTTTCATTCACAAAGTGAAATGAAAACTCCGAGGTAAATTTGAAAGAGAAAGGAAATAAATATTACCTATATATTCCTACATATATCCTATATTCAAGAGATATAATTGCTTTGCATAACTGATTATGATGAGTCTCATACAAAAGGAACGTACTCTTGTCTTTGTCACAGCTACGATATAACTCATAACACGTGAGTCACGTGCGGCGCGAGGAACTCCCACTGGCGGCCAACAGAAAACGGAAGTCTTCAAGGAGTGAGCGATTAGCACCTCTGTAAATAAAATGATTAGTTCTGTATTTACATACTATTGCATTTTGAGTGTAGAAATACACAATGGTATAGGAAGGCCCTTTTCACTGTAGAAAAACAATAGTATAGGAAGAAATATGGCCAATGTATAATGTAGAGGCAAAAAAGCGAAGACAGTCACTTATATGACTAAGAAAAAATCTCTAAGAAAAGTGTTGCTAAGAATATAGTGACACCTATTTGGAAATCATCAATACCAACATCTATTATTTCTGTTCCTCATAATAGAAATAGAAAGGGTAGGAATCTTGGCAACGAAAGCAATCATTACTTATGTGACGGTAATGGTATAATGTTAATGACGATATCCACTACAACTTATGATACTGATAGCAAAAATAATACATACTGTTAATGGTAACAGTGAAAAACAAAAAAATCATTATGGTAATAATGAGGAGGGAGGAGACGACTCTGTACTACTACTACCACTACTACTGTTACTGCTGTTACTGCTATTACTGCTGCTACCGATGATAATAGTAGTAATAATGGCTATATTTATTTTGATAAAAAAATAGTAACAGTAATTATGATAGTAGTGATGATAATAACGATAACAGCTTTAATGACATCAATAGTGATTATGATACTACTAAATATGTTGCCATTACTAGTGCTTGCATATTATTGCTAGTGACAGTACTAATGATAATAATGATGATTGTGATGACAATGACAATACAGGCAGTAATATTAATAATGGTGATGTTAACATTAGCGGTAGTGGCGGTGTTATCATAGCTTACATGGCGATAATAGAATTAATAAGATTTTTCATGACGACAGTACTTATATAATGATTCTAATTAAGAATTAAAAAAATATAATCACAATTATAGTAATCTTAGTATCATAATCATACTGAGAGTAATAGTTGGAATTACAAAATTGGTGATGATGTTACAAATTATAATGATCATAATAATGATAATAATGACAGTTGCTACAACTCCAAACATTACTAAAGATAAGAATTATCATAACAATAGCGATAATAATAATCTTAGTGATTATAGTAATAATAATTGTAATGATAATAATGATAATGATTAATGATAATAATGATAATGATTAATGATAATAATGGTAATAATAATAATAATGGTGACGATAATAATAATGGTGATAATAATGATAATATATTGATAATAATAATAATAATAATAGTAATAGTAATAGTAATAGTAATAATGATAATGATAACTAATATTAATTATGATAATGATTATTATTATGAATATGACAATAATCATAGTGAAATTGATGATAACAGCAATCAAAATAGATAATGATGATAATGATACAAATGATGATAATAATAATGGTAATGACAATGATAGTAACAATGACAATAATAATAATAATAATAATAATAATCATAATCATAATGACTGTGAGAGTAATGATGATGATGATAGTTAAATACTTAAATTGATCATGGTAATAATGACAGTAATTAAAGAAATGATAGTGATATTGATAGCAGGAATGATAAGGGCGATAAGCACCACACCATCATTATCATCATCATCATCATCATCATCATCATCATCATCATCATCATCATCATCATCATCATCATCATCATCATCATCATCATCATCATCAACATCATCATTAATAGCAATGAGGATGAGAATAATAATTATACTAATGATGATAAACTAGATTTTAACAGTAATATTAATCAGTATAACAAATAAGAAATCAGTAACCGTTACTGTGTCGGTCATAATGCTGACAGTATTACTAATATTCAAAATGGTTTGATTTGATTTTCGCAATGAAAATGATGATAAAGAATATGCTGCTGATGATTATGATAATGACGATGATGATTTTAATGTTGATGATTAAAATGGTACTCATAGTGATGGTGATATGACGAAGATGATGATGGTTATTTCAACAAAATGAGCAATGTGGAAAGAGGATTAGCAGAATGTACCAAAAACCATTCGAAAAGAGACATTTCAAAACAGGTTAATAGATAGATTGGGTGGAAAGAAAACGATGGAAGGTAAAAGCAGCGTGACGCGGATATATAAAAATACACCTAAAATCAATGGTTAAGGAGTCTTCGTCTTGGCAACAGAAGACAAGCTTAGAAACTCTCGATATTATATTTATTTATTTATTTTTGGCGAGGTTAAGGTGCTCTTTTGAGGTGTGTTAGGTGCAACATGTCTAACTAGTTTCGTTATGTTTTGATTAAATCTCACCACAGGCCTTTCAATTATCTAATGATTGTTATCACCAATCCGTCACCTTGTTACCAGACATCACCCATTTGCCAAGTGCATAACCTGCTCAGCATAAAAAGGAAAGTAAAGATAACATCGTATCCTATAATATAGAAGAGTCAAGTAGCAGGACACGATGAATCACAAAACATAAGGCTGACCAGAACAAACGAAGTGAAAAGAGTATATTACAGACCACCACAATGCTACTGCTTACACTCGCTGAAAAAGCAGACATTACAAGATCAAAGAGGAATGGCCACGCATAAATCCGAAACGGCCACCGAAATCGAGAGAACTGCAATATTGCGCGATGTGTCAATCCAAACAAATGGAACAATTTCAGCAAACAGAACAATTCCAGAGGTCAGACACGATACAGTAGTCAAAGATGTGGAGAGAAAGCATGCATGTTAAGTGACATGACAAAAATATCAACGTTAAACTGATTACATACAGTACCAGTGTTAAACGTCATTTGATAACTTGGTGCTATTTAGAAAGGGCAAAGAAATGTAAACGTACAGCTGTTACTTCCATTAGCATTCATCATCATCATTATTATTATTATTGTTGTTATTGCAGTTTTTATTATTGCCATCAGTAGTAATTAAATGAAAATCACATAAAAAATTAAAACAACTATAGTAACCACGTGTAAGAATTATGGTGATATTTCCATATCAAATGTAGTGTCGATAATGATGGTGACGCTGTTACACACACTGGATCACATGAAAGCATAAACAATAAGAAAATCCCTTAACGGTGATGGAAGGGGACTGTCGAAATAATGAAGCGAATTCATGTCAAATAGCAAATGAAGTTTATAATAAAAAAGGAAAAGAAGATTCGAACACGACTTGGTTTTAAAGGAATGTTTGAAGACGGATTAAGTTGGTTGTGCGAACAACCAGGGGAAAATGGATCTCATTAAAGGTGTAGATAATAGGATGTAAAGAATGA
>NC_051397.1:18293456-18295956 GCF_015228065.2 Penaeus monodon
TGATATATACTGATATATACTATAATTATATATATACTATATATGAATATATTAATAGATTTATCATATATAATAACTTTATTATATATACTATATATATATATTAATATATATACATTATATATATTTTTACTATATATATACTATATATATATATATATATATATATATATTATATAATATATATATATATATATTATAGAATAACCCGTTCAATCAATCCATGCTTGCGGTGAGGACGTTGAAGTTACAGAAAGTTTTACATACCTTGGTAGGTAGTCCATATCTCTGGGTTGTCAGACCAAGAAGTCAGTAGACGGATTGGTCTGGCAACAGGAGCCATGAATTCGATCAACAAGAGCGTTTGGGGATGTTGGTACTTATGCAGAAGGACCAAGCTGCGTGTCTTCAAGGCCTTGATACTGCCAGTTTTGGTCTATTGAAGCGAAACCTGGATGCTATCCAGTGTCTTGGAGTCTCATCTTCATGCCTTTTGTAACAAGTCCCTTCGCCAGATCATGGGGTACAGTTGGCAGGACCGCGTGTCCAACTGGCGGTTACACCATGAGACTGGCATGGGACCTGTTACTTGCATAATCCAGGATCGTCAACTCAGGCTATATGGCCACCTAGCTCATCTCCCTGTGGACGGCTCTGCCCACCAGGTTGTCTCTCTGCGAGACAACCCTGGGTTGAGAAGACTTGTGGGACGACCCAGGAGATCATGGCTTGGTCAGCTCGACGAGACCTGTCGCGAGGAATTAGAGATGGGCCGTGGGCCTGCCTGGAGACTCGCCTCGAGGGATCCTCGTGGCTGGAAGCGAAGGGTGGATGCGGCCATGCGCCCCCATCAGCGTTAGCCCCTTGATGATGGTGATGATATATTCATATATATGAATATATATGTATATATATATACATATGTATATAATGTATATATATGTATATATATGTATTCATATATATATATATATATTATATATATATATATATATATATATATATATATATATATATATATATATATTTATTTCACACACACACACACACACACACACATATAATATAATATATATATATATATATATATATATATATATTTTTTTTTTTTTTTTTTTTTTTTTTTTTTTTTTTTTTTTAACGGTAGGTTCATGTTTGAGCCGCCGTGGTCACAGCATGATATTCAATTGTAGTTTTCATGATGTGAGGCTCTTGGAGTGAGTACGTGGTAGGGTCCCCATGTTCCTTTCCACGGAGAGGCCCCCCGTGTTACCTTTTTAGGTAATCATTCTCTCTATTTATCCAGGCTTGGAGGCCAGCACTGACTGGTATGGCTTGCACCCACCCAATGGCTAGGTAGGCAGTCGAGGTGGAAGTTCCCGCCCAAAGGAACATACAAAACCGCGCCAGCGGTGACTCGAACCTCGAACTCAGATGTGGCATCGTGGACAGTCTTGGAGTCGATGCTCTACTACTCAGGCCACCAACGAGTATATGTATCCTATATATATCGATATATAATATATATATATATATTATATATAATATAGTATATATATATAGTATATATGTATATATATAATCTATATATATACTATATATTACTATTAATATATTTATATATAATATATATATAATATCACATATTATTATATATATATACGATATATATAATAATATTATATGTACGATTCTACAATATAATGATGTATTGTATACATATGTGTGTGATATATATATATATATATATATAATATATATATGTATAAATATATATATATTCCATCTATAATATATTATATATAATATAGAACCAAACAACAAACAAACAGACAAAAAAGAAGAAGACGAAGAAGAAAAGCAGTAACGTGGCGGTCATCTTAACCGACATGTTTAAGTATTCATCGGAGAGGGAACTCTTGAAGAGTTCGAAATGGTCACTGTTATTGTTCATTTCTTATTGTGGCTGTTTTCCTTTCCACACACACACACACACAACACACAGACTCACACACACACACACACACCACACTCACTCACGCACGCACTCAACTAACCACATCAACACACACACACACCTACACACACACCACACACCACACACACACCACACACACACACACTCACACATATATAGCTATATAATAATATTATATATATAATATATATATATAGGTAGGTCTATATGTAATTTGGTAGATATATGTTTATATGATTTATTATTGTATGTATGTATTTCTCTCTTATATAAAATAATAATATATATATATATATATATTATATAATTATTAATATATATTATTATATATATATATAGAGATATATTAATATTTATAACAATATATAATATATATATAGTATATATATAGAATTATAATATATATAATATATATATATAATTATAATCATAGGTATATATACATATATTATATTATACACACACACACCAACCACACACCAGACACCAAACACACACACACACACACCCACACACAACAAC
>NC_051397.1:18300956-18306648 GCF_015228065.2 Penaeus monodon
TGTGTGTGCTTGTGTGTGTGTGTGGTGTGGTCGCTATTGTGTGTGTGTGTGTTGTGTGTGTTTGTGTGTGTATATTATATATATATATATATAGTAATCACCCTATATATAGATATATACACTATTAATAGATATACATATATATATTATATATGTATCATGCTATATATATTTAACTATTTAGAATAGTATATATATTATATTTATATATATGCATATGTCATATGTATAGATAATGTACAAACACAAGTGTGTATGTGTGGGATTACACAACAACACACATACACACCCCACACACAAACACACACCACACACCCACACACACACACACACAACACGACAACACACACACACAACAATATATAGATAGCCATATATAATATATATATTATATATATATTAGATATATATATATAATATGTATATGTATTAATTATATAGAGTATATTATATATAATATATATATTCTATATATATTATATATGATATAGAAGATAGATATATAGGTAGACATATATATATACATAAAGATATATATAATATCAATATATATGGATGCATAGTATATTATCTATATCTATATATATATATATATATATATCACTATATATATATATATACTATATAATATATAGAGGTATATGTTGTGGTGTATGTGTGTGTGTGTGTGTTTGTGTATATATATATATATATAAACAATTATATATAATATATATATACTGCTATATATATAGATATGATAGAATATATATATATTGGTGATATATTCTATTTAACCTATAACCTATGGGATATATAATCTTATACATAATATATGGCATATGATATGTATATAATATATACTAAACACCCAAAAACAAAAGCAGTGACACCAAGAAACAAATGAGCAACATGCAGCACTAGCAATAACAACAACTTATGGGAAAAGAAACACTAAACAGCGGTTAGCAACAACTGTCAAATCAGTCGCGCAACGCAATAACAACAACAACAGGAATCACACGCACCGTTTGACCTGCAGAGGGTTCGGTAGAATTTCCTGAAGCCCTGCCTGAAGTTGTCGCTGAAGCCGCCGTAGAGCAGGGGGTTGAGGGCGGAGTTGAAGTAGGCGAGGAAGTAGACCCAGAAGAGGGCCGGCTCGACCCACTTGGGCATTTCCTGCTGGGGATCAGAGCAAAATTCTTTTTACTTGTGGATATGCAAATGGCTTGCCTCGCGAGTGCGGTTTGCTTATATGTTATTATGTGCAAATATGAACGTGCACATCAGTACGCACATACAAGGACACACACATACACACTAACGTTATTGTACTGATCTGGTTAGAAATTGTTATTATTCAGACTTATGTACCATTTTGTTGCGAAATCAATGTAATTATTTGGTGTAAAAAACGGAAAAGATAATCTAAATATTTATTTTTTCAGTATCATTCATAATATCATATAAAATGATAAACCTATGAAATAAAAATAAGCAAAAGAAATAAGATAGGCGATGAATATTACCAAATTCTATGAAGTGGGAAAACGTTAAACTTAAAGATAGTTTCAGCCCTGCAAATTAACTTACACACTCCTTTAAGGAGAAACTACTATACTACGTCCCCACCCCACTTTTTCGTCATTTACTACTTCCCAAACTTCAAGCCAAGCCAAAGTTGAGGTATAGCCAAGCATGACTTCCGAAAGGAAAAGCAAGTCGCGCAATATGACGATAATGTTCATACGTATATACGAACCTATATGCACATCTGTCTGTCTACCTATATATATATATCTATCAGTATCTGTCTATCTATATCTATATCTGTGTGTGTGTGTGTGTGTGTGCATGCATGTTGTATGTATATATTTTATATATAATATTATATATATATATAAAAATATATATAATATAATATTATATATTCATAATTTCATATATATACATTTATATAGTATATGTATATATATAATATATATATATATTATATAATTATAAAAATATAATATATATATATAAATATATTTTATATTTATATATTTTAATATTATATATTATAAAATATATAATATATTAATATTTTATATATATAATATATGTGTGTGTGTGTATATATATATCTATATTATATATATATATCAATATATATATATAATTATATGCATGTATGTATACACACACACACATACACACACACACCCCACAAACACAAACACACAACACACACACAACCACACCCACAAAACACACCCACACACACCACACCACACACACAAAACACACACACACACACCCACACCCCCACACACACACAAAACAATTCACACACCACAATATATTTGTGATATAGGGTATTATATATATATATATAATATTATATATATAATAATTCCGATACATACATGCATGAAAATCTATGTAACATATTTACATTTATATATATATATATATATATATATATTATATATATATATAATATATAAATCATTATATACACATATACATTTATGATCATATATCAATATCTATATCTATACTTACTATCTATCTATAATATAATATTATAAAATATATAATATTTTATATATAGTATATATAATATTTTATATGTGTGTGTTTTGTGTGTGTGTGTGTGTGTGGTGTGTGTGGTGTGGGTGGGGTGGGTGGTGTTGTGTGTTCTGTGTGGTGTGGGTGGGTATATATATATTGTATTATATCCTATAATATTATATATTTTTTTAAAATTTTTATTTTAAAAAATTTATAATTTAAATTTTAATATATTTAATATGTTATATAAAAATAATATATTTTTTATGATAAATATATTTTTATATATATATTTAATATATATAATATTTGTATATATTTATAAGAGAGAGTTAATACATCATAAATAAATAATATAAACTATATTAAAATTTTCATATATACCCTAATATATATTAATTATATATTATATTTTTTTTAATTATATGTGTTGGGGTGTGGGTGTGTGTGTGTGTGTGTGTGGTGTGGGTGTTTGGTGTGGTGGTGAGTGAGTGAGTGAGTGAGGAGTGAGGTGTGTTGTGTGGTGTGTTGTGTGTGTTGTGTTGGTTGTGTTTGAAAAGGAAAAACAGCCAAAATAGAAATGAAAAAAAAAAACAGAATTTTTCAAAACTCTTCAAGTTCTTTCAGAGAAAATTAAAAACATTTCGTTTAAGATGAACGTCCTTTTATGCTTTTCTTTTTTTCTTCTTCTTTGTTTGCTGTTTTTTGTTTGTTCAATACAATATAATATATAATAGATATATTATATAAAATTATATATAATAAATAATATAAATATATTCACACACAATTCACATCATAAAATTTTAAAATTATATTTATATATATTATATATATTATATATATATTTATATATATATATAAATAATAAAATAATTTTATATATATAATATATTTATAAATATTACTATATATTTTATTATAATATATTAATATATATATTATATTATTATTATATATATTACTATATCGGGGCCCCGAGTGTTAGAGCATCGGACCCCAAGACTGTCACGAGCCAATTCTGAGTTCGGGGTTTCCGGTCCCGGGGCGCGTGTTTTTTGGGGAAGGAACTTCCCCCGACTCCTCCCAGCCTTGGGGGAAGCCACCAAGCAGTGCGGCTCCAAGCCTGGAAAATAGAGAGATGTTTACCAAAAAAAAAGGAACCCGGGCCACTCTCCGGGGAAAAGGGAAAACTGGGGACCCTACCACTACCCCCAAAAGGCATCACACATAAAAAACTAAAATTGAAACATGCGTGACCACGGCGGCCAAACAAAACCCCCGGGTTTAAAAAAAAAAAAAAAAAAAAAAAAAAAAAAAAAAAAAAAAAATAATATTATAATATATATTATTATATATAATATATTTATAATATATATATATAAAATTTTTAATATTATTACACACAAAAATCACACCTTTAAAATTTATATTATATAATTTATATAACAAAAATATATAATATATAATATTATATTGTGTGTTGTGGTGTTGTTTTAAAAAAATAATATATTATATAATAAATATTAAAATAAAATATATTAATATATATAAAATTTATTATATATGAATCCCTATATATAAATATATACTTTTTAAACATATGTAAATATATACATAATTTTATCTATATTTTAAATATATCTCACCATTCAAGGGGTAACGCGAGGGGGCCCCATGGCCGCACCCCTTCGTTTCCAGCCACGGGGACCCCTCGAGGCGAGTTCTCCGGGCAGGCCACGGCCCCTTCAAATTCCTCGGACGGTCTCGTCGAGGCCCCAAGCCTGATCCCCGGGGGTCCCACAAGTCTTCTCAACCCAGGGTTGTCTCGCAGGAGACAACCGGGTGGGCGGGAGCCGTCCCAAAGGAGAGAGTAGGTGCCTATAGCCTGAGTTTTCGATCCTGGGTTTTGCAAGTAACAGGGCCCCTGCCCTCTCATGGTGTAACCGCCAGTTGGAAAACGCGGTCCTGCCACTTACCCCATGATTGGGAAGGGACGTTCAAAGGCATGAAGATGAGACTCCAAGACACTGGATAGCTCCAGGTTTCGCCAAAAAACCCAAAAAAGGCAGTACAAGGCCCGAAGACACGCAGCTTGGTCTTTGCTAAGTACCAACATCCCCCAAAAGCTCTTTTGATCGAATTATGGTCTGTTGCCGGGCCAAAACCCTCTATGACTTCTTGGGCTGAAACCAGAGATTGGGCACCTACCAAGGTATGTAAAATTTCTGTAACTTTAAAGCCTCACCGCAAACAGGGTTGATGAACGGGTTCTATATATAAATTTTTATATTATATATATATATATATATATTATATTATATAATTTTATGAATATTAAAAATATATACAGTATATTACCTTTACATATAATATATAGTAATATAAAAGGTGGTGGTATATATAAAAAAAAATTAAATTTTTATTATTTTATTTTATTTATATACTATATTAAAAATTTTTTTAAAAATATATACGATATTTAAAATATATTTCATATATATATGATATATATAGATTATTATGATTATATAACTGATAAAGTATTATTTCAATAATTCCAAAAAGCACACACACAGCACACACACACCACCACACACCCACCCACACAACAAACCCCCCCCTCACACCCCCATTTCCACTCAAAAACCCCACACACACGCACACGCACGCACACACCCACACACACACCACACCCACCCCACACCCCCACACAAAACACCACACAAAAACACACCACCCCACAACCCCAAATATATTATATACATATTATATATAATATTATATATTATATATTTAAATTAATTTTTAATAAAATTTTTATTATATATAATATGCATATTAAGCCACCATCATCAAAAGTCGATTTTTCTTTATTGACTCAGTCAAACCCGGGCGAAAGAAGTAGGAGCTGAAATGCGGGGAGGCCCCCTCTCCACGCAGCTGGTGGATCCAAGGAAACGGCAAAAACCGATTAGGTTTGGCAGCTCGGCGAAAATGATTGCCAGAACGAGGTCGCAAGCAAAAAACGAACTGCCTTTGGACAGCACTCAAAAAACAGAGCAAAAAACAACAGAGGGAGCCCAAACAGAAGAAGGTAGATGAAAAGGTCCTCCCCCCCTCCCCTGGGGAATCGTCCCTTTATTGGGACAAAAAA
>NC_051397.1:18306748-18329248 GCF_015228065.2 Penaeus monodon
AAATTTTAAATTTAGGGGGCCCGGGGTCCTTGATCTACCCTCCCTCCTCAGGTAGATCTTTTTACCGGGTTTTCCCTTTTTTGGGGCGTTCCTCTCCCGGTAACGTGACGAGCCTCGATAACGGCCCCTCGAGGTAAAGGAGGAGCCCTTGAGAGGTCAAGGGCGGGTGCCCGGGGAAATCAGCGGCCCAATTCCCAATATTTTCACACTGTCCCAAGCCCCTCTAAAAGAGACCCGGAAAGGGGGAGGGGGAGCTTTTCCTGGGGCTTGGGGAAGGGCCTTGAGGTCGATTTCGGACCCGTACTCTCGTCATCAAGGATGGTGTCATCCATACGACGGCGACGAGCTGCGGGACGGGGGACCCTTTTGTTTTTTTTAAATTATCGTTTCAAAGATTCCTTTGGGATAAAAATGCTAGAAAATCTTTTTCCTGTATCATGATAGGGCAATTTTTGTGAATTTCTTTGCGTTGTATTTAGAAAAGGGGAGCACGTGAAAGATGGCTTGTTTTTTTGGGTTTGTGTTGGTGAAAAATGTTTGTTGAATTGGGGGGGGGAGGCAGATTTGTCCTGGAGGTACAGGGGGTTCTGGGTGTGGACACTTAAAGAGTAAAAGGGGATGGGTAGCAAAGGGGGGGAGTAAATGAAAAAGGGAGGCGGGGAGAAGGAGGATACGACCCGCCCCAACCTGGGAAACTACCCCGAACTTCTTTTTCGGCATAGTTTCCCGGGTTTGGGCCATCGGTCCACACCCATGTCGCGTTTTGGACATCGGGCCCCCCCGGTCCCTCGCGTTTACACAGCGAGACAGCAGGCAATAAAATTGGATTTTGGGTTTACACACCCGGGGTAAAAAGGAACAGATTGCAAATAGGTCTGTATCCTCATAAAATCCCCCATCCCCATGGTTCTCACCCTTCATTCAGCCACCCTGATCATGGCGTCGGGTTATTCACCCCCCAGGCCCCCTTACCCCTTTTAACTACCTAATAAAACCAAGGACAATTTGTTTAATATATCGGGCCCACCCTACAATATAGAAACCTCTGGGTATACAGTGAAAGTGCACCTTCATCCGAAGGGTCGGCAGTTCGCGTCCCCCCAGGGGCGAGAGTTGCAATTTTCGCCGGGGTTATGCGGGGGCTGGACACCACGGGGGTAAGGCAGGTTCAGCCGGTCAGCACCAGTGACACACGTTTAGCGAGTCGGATTAGTCGACACAGGCCCGGGCTCCCCTATGGGTATAGCCCGGGGGAGGTAAGCTTCGCAATGGACTTTCTTATCCTATAATATAGAGCCAGGGGCTCTATTCTTCGAACAAGCTTAAACTGCACAGGTTTGAACATAACAAAACATATGCCCACACACACCACACAAACCAACACACACACACCCACACACACACACACACACACACCACCACCAACCAACCACAAACCCACAACAACACAAAGAGCTCTGTTTGGGGGGCGGGGCCAAAAAAAGCAAAATCTCAAATGTGCAACAGCGAGGGCATCCGCTAATACCGTTTGCATTAGCGGATCCTGCCCAAAAAGGGAAAAAAAATGTGAAAGCAAAACAAATCGTTTGGGGAAAACAAAAACCTGCTCCCCATACCCCATAATAGCCGCCACAATACCTCCCGACTAGCACCCCCAGATGACCCACATCACCCGGGACACCTGCCCCCCCTCGCCAATTCAAAAAACACATTTAACCTAACAAAAACCCCAAAAAAATACACCCCATTTTACACGTAGCTCCCATTGTTGCTAAATAAAAACGAAAAAAATTCGCAAACATTTCCCTATCATATAAGGAACGATTTTCTGACATTTTTCCCCCAAAAAGGAGATTCGAAGACGAAATTTATACATCCCTGAATACGCCACATCAAAAAACCACAGCAACTGGGGTGAAAAACGCCCCAGAGCTCATTACTCCCCACAAAGACACCTCGTTTGCAGCACCAAACCAAAACCAAAAGACTGCACAAGCATTACACTACAAAAAAAAAACTGAACTCAGACGCAAACAGAATCACCACCCAAAAAAGCACTCTAAAAAAGACAAAAAGGATCCCCAGCCCGCAGCACCAATACCACACACCAATACTAAAAGAAGAAAAGGGCATCTTTTCGTACAACAAGCAGAATGGGATCGTTTAAATTAAATCAAATGATCAAAAACCCTTTAATTTAATCTTCTGTTCCCAAACAATAGATGGGCACTGGAATTTCATCTTCACCCCACGCTCAACTATGCCAGCACCATCCCCCGGGCCAGTATAAAATCGCATATCATTTTTACCCCTGAAAGGACAAAACGTCTCCGACCCGTTTTGAAATCGTTTTACGAGCCCACAAAAATATTTGGCAGACTTATTAAAAAAGGGAAGAATGCAAGTTAGAATCCACGGGAATGGGGCAAAAAAATAAACAACTTAAAGGTAGTAACATCCCCCCCCCCTTCCCCCACCTTTTTAAAATAACGCAAAATTTTAGACCCCGTGGATGTTTTTTAAATTTTTTTGAAGAACACGGGGCCCAAGTTTTCATCCTCACCCCCTCACCCCTGTTTATCACAGAATTAAAGAAATTGATACGGAGTCAAGAAAACAGGGTAGAAACAAACCCCAGAGCCATTTGCCCGACTGGATAGGGGACGCCCGCGAACTACACCCCCCAAACTTGTTGAAAAAGTAAAAGAAAAAAATAAAGGGGTTTTCCCTCGTAGGGTCCAGGCTCCTCCAGTGGAGCGACCTTTACTCACCTTCCCTAAATTTTAAAAAAGCTTTGATTTCACCTTTACAACCCCTTTTCTTGTACGATTTTTCCCTTTTTTTAAGATGCTTAGTGGCCTTCCCTTCCAAAGCCACAAAAAGACCTATGACCCCAAGATTTTTTCATTTTTCGAGTAGACTAAAGAGCGGTAACCGCTTATTTGTCTACTCGAATTGAAATATATAAACTCTCGATAAGGTGGGGTCTTGAAGACCTAACCTTTTTTCCACAAACAATTCGTTTTCGCTCGCATCTCCGAACAGGACGCACAATCTGCAAAAAGGGGTTTCCTGTCTCTTGGTCTACCCCTGTTTTCTTTTTAAAAATTTCATGTCGCAAATTTTCGATTTCCATGTTTTAGTTTGAAATCAAAACCTTTAACTTTGTTTTATTGAAAAAAGGGGTTAGATATCAATACGAGTAATATGCTATGTTCCTATTATTATTACCTTTTTACCTTTTTACCTATTTTTAAAATTTTTATTTTTTTAATCATGATTTTTGAAACAATATTATTATAAATTTTTATTATTTCCTTTTTTAAAGAATTCTTTTTTTATCATATTTCTGACTTATTCAATTCTATTACATACCTTTTTTATCCACCCTTTTTATTATAATTTTTTTCTATCTATATCATGAATTGTAAAATTTTATAATAAATTTCAATTTTTCCCCTTTTTTAAAATAAAATTAATTTTTATCATTTTTCCGATATTATTCAATATCGCTGTTCTTTTTAAAATTTTTTTATTAGGGGTTTTATACTTCTTTTAAAATATCAACCCCGTAAACACCCTCAGCACGATCATATTCTCTGATTTCGGTTTTAAAAACCCAAATTTCCCCCATGTTTATTCGACTTTAAAAACGTGTTTATAAACACTTTTGCGTCTATGGCGAAAAAAGTGAAAGACAATAGATGAACGAGGATCGAAACCCCCCCTTTTCCCCCACCCATAATTTTGAGGGGTTTCGAATGCCTTGCGGAAAACCGGGGGACGACTCCCGACCCGCGGTGGGCCGCCGTTAAAAATGGAAAAAAACCCCTTCGTGGGGGAATTTTTCGTGAGCGACAATTTTATGGGGGAGATAGAAATGGGGGGTGGGGGAAAAAGGGGAGGTGTGTGGGGGAAAAGAGAGGGAGGAAAGGAGGAGCGAGAGAGAGAGAGAGAGAGAGAGGGGAGAGAGAGAGAGAGAGAAGAGAGAGAGAAAAAAGAAAGGAAGGGGGGGAAAGGAAAAGGGGGAAAAAAAGAAAGAAAAAGAAAATAAAAAGAAAAAAAGAAGAGGGGGGGGGGGGTGGGGCAGACAGACAGAGAGAACAAGTAAAAAACCCCAGGAAATTTTAAGTCTGTATTGTTTTCTCAAACAAGATACCGTTTTTGCTGAGATGTTTTCACGCACACACCCCACCCCACCCCACAAAACGCACGCACGCACGCACGCACCACGCACGCACAAACACACACACCGCCGCACACGCACACGCCCCCGCAAAAACGCACCCCAAAAACACGCCCCACACACACAAAATATGTTGTGTGTGTGTGTGTTTTCCGCCCTTTGGGTTTAAGACAATCAATGCCCCCCTGGGTTCCCTTGAAAAGGACAGAAACCCCCTATTCTCCCTTTTTCCCGGGGTTGCGTTGAAGCTGTGGGGCAGCAGGGCAGTGGATACTGGGAAAAACACCTTGGGTTTCTACAGATTACTGGTTTAAACCAAAAACAATATGCCCGGGGGCGTATTCCCAGTGAAAAGGGTTTCCAAAGGGGCGGGATATATTTCCTCCTATTTAGGGGAGACTGCGATTTGAGAAGGAGCCTTGGGGTTTCCCACTCAACTTTTTTTTTCCCTCCTGACAAAACCCCTCTAAAACCAATAAATTAAATAAAAAGAAATGATAATTCAACCCCCAAACACGCCCGTCGCGGGGGGGTTATCAAGGGGGTGTTGTTCAGGGGGAAACCCAGGCTGACAATTTTAAAAACTTTGAAATTTGGAAGACAAAGAAGACAAAAAAAAATGTGCCCAAATTAAAAACACTTTAAAAACGGAACGTGGAACGTAAGGAAAATGAAAGAGATGGGTAAATTGCATAATGTCTGTAACAAAATAAATAGAACAACATTCAAATACTGGGAAAATCAGTGGGCCCCAATTGCAAAAATAAGGGAATTTTAAAATAAAGAAGAAGGAAATTATAGTCACGGAGTTGCATCATTCTCCAAAAAAAAACATTAGTTTTTAACAATGCTACGCCCCAAACCAAACCTTGCAAGTGATAAAAAAAGGGAAAAATTTTTTTTAAAACCTCTCCGAAATTTTGACAAAAAAACCCTAAAGAGATGAAAAAGAATTAGGGGGAGACCTAAAACGCCAAAGTAGGCAAAAATTATCTAAAAAATTACATCTATGGAGATTTTATTGAATTCTGTAGTACAAATAATCTAGATATAGCCAACACATTGTTTTCCAACCCCCCCCCCAAGACATTTGTCACAGGGTTTTTCCCCCAAAAAAAGGGAACCGAAACCCAAATTGACTACATTGTGTTAAACCCCAGAAAGGGAAAATTTGTAAAAAAAATTGCCAACCCAAAAAACCCGGGTGCCGACTGCAAAGTGACCCCCAACTACAAAACTATCGATTTTCAAAAAAAAAAAACCAAAAAGAGGGAAGAAACCCAAACTCACCTCAAAAGTTGACTAAAAAAACTTTTGACAACAAACGAATTAAAATGTCAAAAAAATTTTAAATTGCTCACCCATTGTGAAGATGTTTAAAACCCAAAATGATTTGGGGGAAGAAGGAAAAAAACGCTATTTAAAAGAAACTATCGTCAAAAAGAAAAGAAAAAATTCCCCCCTGGTTTATCTGAAGAAACCCTAAATAAAATTGAAGAAAGAAGATCCCAAAAATTCAAAAGGTATCAATAACCCCAGTTGAAGAAATCTTTACAGAAACCAAATACAAAAATAAAAGATTATTGCAACGACATAAGGAAAAAATTTTTTAAATAAAACTTGCCAGAGAATTAAAAATTTGGGTTCTTTTAAACCCGGGGGACAACAAAAGAACTCACTAAGGAGTACGAAACATTGCACAAAAAATTTAAACCTAAAATTTGGACACTTTTCAAAACTGAAAAATGGGACTAGTTTTTGTGAGGGGAAAGGAGTCAAGATAAAAGGAATAAATATTTTTTCCAAACCCTATAAAAGAAGAATAAAGATCTAACAAAAACTTTAATTAACGAAATGACAGCAAAGATGAACCATGGGTTTTGCTGCTAGACGAAGTTTTTAAAACCCCTAAAAGATTTAAAAGAATAAAAAAGACCCCGGGAAATAACAGCAGAACTAATCAAGAATGCTGGCGAAAGTTTTAAATTTACTTCTACAAATTTTCCCCCCCCCCCCAAAAAATTGGAATGAAAGAAGAGGGTCAGAAGAGGGGGTAAAATCAGTTTTACTCCCTTACCTAAAAAAAGGGGGATGCACCCCCCAATGAAATATTTAAAAAGGACAATTGCATTAATAATCACGGGGGCACCCAAAAATTTTTTTTTTTGGGAAAAATTTTTGGGCTGAAAGAATAAAGTTAAATTTTAAGAGAAAAAAGGGCAGACGAAAAAGGGGGGGTTTTCGCCCGGGAAAAAGGGAAACCAAAAACCCGACCAAAAATCTAAATTGATCATAGAGAAAAACAGAGAACATTTAGAAAGACCTATACCGTGTTTCATCAAATTACCCCGAAAGCTTTTATGGGGGGGGGGGCTGATCAGGATTCCTCTGGAATAAAAAAATTTTCCCAAAAAACAAAATCACCCAAATAATAAAAGCCATGTAGCCCAAAAAACAAGCAGCGGGTAAAAACCAAATTATGGGTTAACAGAAGGGTTTCGAAGTAAAACCAAGGAGTCGAAAAGGTTTTGCATTCTGTCTTCGCCCCTTTTTTAATATATATTTTTGAAGCAATTATGAGAGGTGCTCTAGAGACTTTTAAAGGGGAACTGTAGATGTTGGAGGATAAAAAATTAAAATCTAAGTTACCCGAGATTTTATTTTTAAAATTCCAGCGGGACATTGAACTAAAAACCTACCCAATAAAGTTAGAAACAAGCAAAAAAAGGGGTTTTTTTAAATTTCTCAATGCAAAAAAAAAACAAGCCCATAAAAAATTAAAAGATAACCGGCAATAAACTTTGATAACAGTTACAGTCAAGGGAATGGTTGTGGAAAATTTTGAAAGATTTTCCTTATCTTGGGCTGTTTTTTACTAACACATAGATGAGGACCAAAAATAAAAAGAAAATGTTATGGAAAAAAACGCTACAGTTGCTCTCAATAACATCTGGAAAGACCAAAAAGGCACCCCTTTAAACGGACAAAGTGGGGTTTTATTGAATTCATTATTTTTCCCCAATTTGGTATTGGTTTTTGATGTTGGGTGCTAAAAGATAGACAAAAAAAAAGGGTTTAAATATTTTTGAAACTGGGGTGTTACAGATGATTTTCTGCGTTTTAAAACTGGACAGAAAAGAAAAAAAATGAAGGGCTGAGAAAAAAATTTGAAAAAAGACTACTTTGGACATCTTGAAAAAAAGGAAAAACTAAAGTTTTTTGGGGTTTCTGTGATTAAAAGTGAAAGTTTTGAAAAAAAACTTGTGAAAAAGGATGGGGATAGGAAAAGAGGAAAGGCAAAGGGGAAAAGAAAAGCCCGGGGCCCATCAAAGATATTTGGGGGCCCGAACGAGGGTAAAAGGGGAAAAGAAAAGCGCAAGACCGATTTTTGGAGGGGCAGAGGTTTGGGGGAGAGGTCCACGGGGCTCAAACAGAGCATACCTTTTATGTTTAAATGTGTGGTGTGCGTCCCGGGGTGTGTGGGTGTTTTTTGTGTGTGTGGGGTGTGTGTGTTGTGTGGGGTGTGTTTGTGTTTTGTGGGGTGTGGGGTGTGTGTGGGTGTTTTTTGTTTTTGGTGTGTGTGGGTGTGTGTGTGTGTGGTGTGGGGTGTGAGTGTGTGTGTGTTGTGTGTGTGTGTGTGTGTGTGTGTGTGTGTGTGTGTGTGTGTTTTGTGTGTGTGCTTTGGGGGTGTGGTTTTTTCCCTTCTCTGAGTGTGCATATCAACTAAACCCCCGGGGGTTCGCAAAAAACGGTTTGGGATCCAATGCCGTTACCTGCCCCCTTTATCCTTGACTTTTGGGGCTCTTCGGCCAGCTAAATATCCTCAAGGGAAAAACTTGCTCTTGGGCTTCACGGTTTTCCCCGGCTTGCGATGGCCCCTTTCCCTCGTGCGGCTTCGTCTGCTCTTATTCCTTGCCTTGTCGCTTCTTAATTTTTTTTTGTTTTTTCTTGGGGTCGGTGTTTCCGTGTTTTCCCTTTTTTGTTCCTTTTTTTTCAGTTTTATGTTTTCTTTTTGTTTTTTGTTTATCATTAGTCCCTACGACTGGGTATGTTTTAAAATTTAATATAAAACCCTTTTTATAAAAGTCGAAATTTTCGATAACCCTCCGATTAGCCCAGTTTAAAACCCAAATTTTAAGGGGCCTCTTAAAGTCCCCCTTTTCCTTTTTTCCCTTTGACCCCCTTTTTTTTTTTATTTCTTCTTTTCCTTGGCGGGAAAAAAGATTCAGTGATCTTAAAAATTCATGCGGCTGGGGGCAGCTTTTTTATTAGGGGTTTGGGGTGGGGTGTGTGGGTGTTGTGTGTGTGTGTGTGTGTGTGTGTGGGTTTTGGGGTGTGTGTGTGTGTTTTGTGTGTGAGGGGTGAGTGTGAGTTTTTAGTGTGAGTGTGAGTGGGGTGTGAGTGAGTGGGGAGTGTGAGTGTGTTGGTGTGTGTTTTTTTTTTTTTTTTTTTTTTTTTGTGTGTGTGAGTGGTGAGTGAGTGAGGGGAGTGTGTGTGGTGTGTGTGTGTGTGTGGTTGTGTGTGGTGTGTGTGTGTGTGTTTTGTGTGTTTTTGGGGTGTGTTGGGGTTTTTTTTTTGTTTTGTTTTTTTTGTGGGGTGTGAGTGAGTGATGTTTTGTGTGTGTGTGTGTGTGTGTTTGTGTTGTGTGGGTGTTGTGTGGTTTGGTGTTTTGTGTGTGTGTGTGTGGGGAGGGGTGTGAAGTGGGTGTGTGTGTGTGTGTGTGTGTGTGTGTGTGGGGTGTGGGGGGTTGTGGGGGGGTGTGGGAGAGAGAGAGAGAGAGAGAGAGAGAAAAGAGAGAGAGAGAGTGTGTTGTGTGTGTGTGTGTGTGTGTGTTTTGTGTGTGTGGTTTGTGTGTGTGTGTTGGTGTGTGTTGGGGTGTGGAGAGAAAAGAGAGAGGAGAGAGAGGGGGAGGAGAGAAGGGTGTGAGAGGGGGGAGTGCGAGTGTGTGTGTCTGTGTGGCTAAACCTTTATTTCTTTCGTTTTCTTATGGGGTTTTTGCCTTCTATTAAAGTCATGGGTTCCCAAAAGGTAATCCCACGCACTTTTTTTTGTCCCCATCCCATTCCCTTTTTTTTCAATGTTTTATTATGAAACCCCCCCCAACATTTCCCTTAGATTTTCCCCAAACCCCCCGGTTGATGGGAAATGTGTCGCTCTCTATTTAATAAACCCCCTTTTGTTGTGGCTTTATTTTGGCCATCAAGGGCCCCCACACCATTTAAAACCCCCTTCGTTCTTTCGCTTTCTCGTTTTGGGGAACCCAAAAAAACCCCAAAAGAAGGGAAGAAAGAAAGGACAAGAAGAGACGACCCAAAACCCTTTTTTGGTAGTTTGCTGAAACCTGAAAGAAAGAGAGGATGAAAACTGCATCGCTATTTTAGGAAAGGCAACCAAAAAAAATTTTGTCCCAACCCTAGCAACAATGGGGAAACCAACAACCCAATCCCCTTACAACGATTACAGAAACCCCCACTGTACGGTTTTACATGAAAAACACCAACGCACTTTTGTACAAACGTGTAAAAAAAAGTTGTCTACATGACAGCCGACCAGAGGCCCCCTTTTGCCTCTCTTCTCCCTTCCCCCCCCCCCCCTTCCTCCGGACCTGCAGTAAACGGCATTTTCATGAAGGCTCCCCTCTGCTGCCTCTCTTTTGTTTTTAAATTTAAATGAGCTCGGAATCCGTTTAGTTTTAAAATAGGCCTTTTAAAATTTTAAGGGCCCCCTTCCCCCCCATTTCAACAGAAAAGAATTCGTTATGTCTCCGTTGGTAAAAATTTAATTCGTCTTTATTTTTAGATGCTCTCTTTTTTGTTTTTTGGTCCTTTTCCCTTTGGGTTATGTCGAAACAGTTAAAAGCATAATGTTTTTTTTTTATGCTTGCTATGATTTGTATGCTAACTTTTTACTATGTAGCTTTCCTAAAAATCAAAAAGGGATACCCCTTTTGCATGCCCAGTTTTTTCACAGCTATCATATTTTTTTTTATTATTAAACACTTTAACCCCTCATTATATTTTGGGAAAACTACTCTTGAATTTTTAGGGACTATTTGTGGGAAAACCAAAAAAAGAAGTTCTGGAGCGATATTGGTGGTGTCTGCCTCTATAGCATCTGGATCGAAAGCTCAGGGTTTAATAAAATTTGGGGGTCAGTAAAATGCATTTAAAAATGTTATAATTTCTTGCGATTATAAAAACAAAAAAACATTTGGGACGGACGTGTACCCCTTCCAGATATTAAAAATTTTTAAAAAAAAACAAGTTTTTTATGCGCTGCTGCATAAAAATACAAATAAGTTTTTTGGCAAAACATAAATACATAATAAGGGGAAAGTACAACCCTTGTTGCTTTTACACGTTTTTTTTTTTTCCCCTCTCTCATATTTTCTAACTTACTTCCCCTTTTTAATTTTCAGTTTTACCCAAAATTGTTTTTAAACCAAATTTTTTATTTTTATCTCCCCACATGGCCTTGCAAAATTTCCCAAAAGCCACACCGATGTTTTTCCCTAAGACTTAAGAACGCGGCTCCTAAAGGGGGGAAACACTAATCTTCTAAATAATCCCAAGCTTCGTGTTCGCCCAAACCCAAATCTTTTTCACATTCCTTTTAAAACCCCCAGTGGTTTTTTCTTTCCTTTTTTTTAAAATTTAATTTCTATTTTACATGAATTCGCTTTATTATTTCGACAGTCCCCCTTTCCCTCACCGTTAAAGGGGTTTTCTTATTTTTTTTATGCTTTTATGTTTATCCCGGGGTGTGTAAAAAGCGTCACCATCAAATTTTCGACCTACATTTTTATATGGAAATACAACCCTAATTCTTACACGTGGTTTCTAAGTTTTTTTTTAATTTTTTATTTATTTTCATTTAATTATACGGTGGCAATAAAAAAAACGCAAAAACAACAATAATAATAATAATATGAGATGAATGCTAATGGGAAATAACCCCTGTACGTTTTTCAAATTTTTTTGCCCTTTTTAAATAGCAAACCCAATTTTTCAGTGACGTTTTAAAACTGGTACTGTAGTAATTTAGTTTAACGTTGATATTTTTGTAAAGTCACTTTAAAATGCAGGGTTTCTCTCCACCCCTCTTTGATACTGTAACGTGTCCCGACCCCTGGAATTGTTCTGTTTTTCTGAAATTTTTCCATTTTTTTGGGGGTTGGGGCACATCGCGCAATATTGCCGTTCCCCTCGATTTTTGGTGGCCCTTTCGGATTTATTTTCGTGGGCCCTTTCCCTTTGATCTTTTTTAATGTTGCTTTTTCGCGAGTTAAGCAGTAAACATTGTGATGGCTGTTTAAAATACTCTTTTTAATTCGTTTGTTCTGGGCACCTTAGTTTTGTGATTCATCGTGTCCCGCTACTTGACCTTTTATATTTTTGGTAAAGGTTATCTTTTTTACTTTCCTTTTTATGCGGGGCAGGTTATAAATTGGCAAATGGGTTATGTCGGTAAAAAAGGTGACGGATTGGTGATAAAAATATTAGATAAATTTAAAGGCCTGGTGAGGGTTTTAAACAAAAAATAACGAAAAAAAAAATTTTAAAATTTACACCAACACACCTCAAAAGGGCACCCTTTTTCCTCGCCAAAAATAAATAAATAAAAATTTAAAATCGAGAGTTTCTAAGCTTGTTTCTGTTTTCCAAGACGAAGACCCCCTTAAAACCCCTTTAAGGGTAGTCCGATATGGGGAAAACTGAGCTTCGCCCCCGGGGTATGGGCCCTGAGGGAGCCCGGGCCCCCTTTAACCCTTGATTTTAAAGGGTATTTAAAATCCGCGTCACGTGCTTTTACCCTTCCCTCGTTTTCTTTCCACCCAATTTTATCTATTAACCCGTTTTTGAAATGTCCTTTTTTGAATGGTTTTTTTGGGACTTCGCCCAATTCCCCCTTTTCCCCATTGCTCATTTTGTTGAAAAAAACCCTCATCATCTTCGTCATATCCCTCAAATATGATTTCCAAACTTAAACAAACAACATTTAAAATCATCATCGTCCCTTATCATAATCATCAGCACATATTCTTTTCATCATTTTCATTACGAAAAAATCAAAAACCTTTTGAATTATAATACTGTCCGAAATTTTGGGGAAAACCCCCCAGTAACGGTTCTGATTTCTAATTTTTATTCTGATTAATATTTTGTTAAAAAACTAGTTTTTCATCATTAGTTTTAATTATTATTTCCCCATCCCCATTGCTATTAAAGATGAGGTTTTTTGGGGATGATGATGTGATGATGAGATGATGATGATTTATGATGGGTGATGGGGGATGAGATGATGATGATGAGATATGAGGTGATATGAGGGTGAAAGATGATTTATTTATGGTTTGGGGGGCTTATCGCCCTTAAACATTTCCCGCTATCAATATACCATTTATTTTTTTAATTACTGGGCATTAATTTCCCCCTGATCAATTAATAAATTTAACCATCATCACTTAAATTTACTGTTTTTATGATTTTGGGTTATTATTATTATTATTATTTTTATTGTCATTGTTTCATCATTGTCATTAAACCCTTATTTATTTTTCATCAATATCTATTTTGATTGCTGTTATCATCAAATTTTTCCCATGATTATTGTCCTATTCATAAAAATGACAAATTTTCATAAAAAAATATTATATTTTTAAATTTTTATTTTTAACATTTTATTTTTATTATTTTTTTTATTATTATTATTATTACTATTACTATTACTGTTATATTACTATTACTATTACATTATTATTTTTTATTATTTTTATTATCAATATGTTTTTCCCCTTATTATTATCACCATTATTTTTATCGTCACCATTATTATTATTATTACCATTAGTCTATCCTTTCATTGTTTTATTTATTATTATCGTTATTATTATTTTTATTTCATTATTATTTTATTATTTTTTATTATATTTTATTATTATCATTAAAACATTATTCATTTTTTCAAATTTATTATTTTATTATTATCATTACAATTATTTTATTATTTCTTTAATCACAAAATTATTATTATCGTAAATTTTTATGATAATTCCCTTTTCTTTTGTAATGGGTTTGGGTTGTAGCAACTGTCATTATTACATTATTATGATCATTATAAAATTTTTAAATTTATTTAAACCCTTTTTTTTAATTTTAAAATATTTTCTCCCCAGTATGATTATGATACTAAGATTACTATAATTGTGATTATATTTTTTAATTTTAATTTGAATCATATATAAATACTGTCGTCATGAAAAATCTTATTAATTTTTTTATCGCCAGTAAAACTATGATAACACCGCCACTACCCCTAATGTTTAAAATCAAACCTTTTTTTAAAATTTCTGCCTGTATTGTCATTGGGTGTGTGTGTGGTGTGTTGTGTGTGGGGGTTTTTTGGTGTGTGGTGTGTGGTGGGGGAAGAGAGAGAGAGAGAGAGAGAGAGAGAGAGAGTGTGAGAGGGCGAGTGCGAGTGTGTGTGTCTGTGTGTCTAATCCTTTATTTCTTTCGTTTTCTTATGAGTTTCGCCTTCTATTCATGTCATGGCTTCAGAACTGGTAATCCTCACGCACTTTATTTTTGTCTGCATCCTCATTCCCTTTCTTTTCAATGTTCTATTATGATCCCATCAACATCCCATTAGATTTCCCATCAACCGCCACGGTTGATGGGAAATGTGTCGCTCTCTCATCAATACCCCATTAGTGTGGCTCATTAGGCCATCAAGTCCGCCACACCATTTACCCTGTTCGTTCTGTTCGCTTGCTCGTTCTGCGACCAAACAACCCAGAGAGAAGGGAAGAAAGAAAGGACAAGAAGAGACGACCAACACGTATGGTAGTCGCTGAATCCTGAAAGAATAGAGAGGATGAATACTGCATCGCTATTTGAGGAAGGCAACAAAAAATATATTCTGTCCCAACCACTAGCAACAATGCGAAACACAACAACCACTCCCATTACAACGATTACAGAAACCACCACTGTACGGTATACATGAAAACACCAACGCGACTTCGTACATAACGTGTAAAAAAAAGTTGTCTACATGACAGCCGAGCCAGAGCCCCTTTCGCCTCCTCTCTCTCCCTTCTCCCCCCCCCCCCTTCCTCCGGACCTGCAGTAAAGCGGCATTTTGCATGAAGGCTCCCATCTGCTGCCTCTCTTTTGTTTAATTCACTGAGCTCGGAATCCAGTTTAGTAAACTTAGGCCTTTGAAATTTGAAGCCTCCTTCCCCCGCATGCAGACAGAGAGAAGTTCGTTATGTCTCCGTTGGTAAAATTCAATTCGTCTTTATTTTGAGATGCTCTCTTTCGTTTCGGTCTTTCCTTTGGATTATGTCGAAACAGTTAAAAGCATAATGTTTATTTTTATGCTTGCTATGATTCGTATGCTAACATTTTCACTATGTAGCTTTCCTAAATATCTAAAAGGTATACCTTTAGCATGCCTAGTGTTTCTACAGCTATCAGTATTTTTTTTCATTATTAGAACACTAACCCATCATTATATTGTGTAAAATCTACTCTTGAATTTGTAGCACTATTTGTGGTAAGCAAGAAAGAAGTGCTGGAGCGATATTGGTGGTGTCTGCCTCTATAGCATCTGGATCGAAAGCTCAGGGTTGATATAAATTGGTGTGTCAGTAAGATCGCTATTAAAACTGTTATAATTTCTTGCGATTATAACACAATAAAACATTAGCACGAGTACGTGTACCACTTCCAGATATTAAAATTCTAAAAAAATACAAGCTTTTCTATGCGCTGCTGCTATAAACTACAAATAAGTTATGGCATAAACATAAGTACATACCTAAGGTAACGTACGACCGTAGTTGCTTTTACATCGTTTTTTTTTTCTCTCTCTCTCATATTATCTAACTTACTCCTTTTAATTGCAGTATTTACCAATATTGTTTAACCAATTTCTTTATTTCATCTCCCTACATGGCCTTGCAAATTCCAACAGCCACACCGATGTCTGTTCCCTAAGACTTAATGAACGCGGCTCCTAAAGCGGGAAACACTAATCTTCTAAATAACTCCCAAGCTTCGTGTGTCGCCAACCAACTCTTTTTCACATTCCTTTAACCACAGTCGTGTCTTTCTTTCCTTTTTTATATAACTTCAATTGCTATTTGACATGAATTCGCTTTATTATTTCGACAGTCCCCTTCCATCACCGTTAAGGGATTTTCTTATTGTTTATGCTTTCATGTGATCCAGTGTGTGTAACAGCGTCACCATCATTATCGACACTACATTTGATATGGAAATATCACCATAATTCTTACACGTGGTTACTATAGTTGTTTTAATTTTTTATGTGATTTTCATTTAATTACTACTGATGGCAATAATAAAAACTGCAATAACAACAATAATAATAATAATGATGATGATGAATGCTAATGGAAGTAACAGCTGTACGTTTACATTTCTTTGCCCTTTCTAAATAGCACCAAGTTATCAGATGACGTTTAACACTGGTACTGTATGTAATCAGTTTAACGTTGATATTTTTGTCATGTCACTTAACATGCATGCTTTCTCTCCACATCTTTGACTACTGTATCGTGTCTGACCTCTGGAATTGTTCTGTTTGCTGAAATTGTTCCATTTGTTTGGATTGACACATCGCGCAATATTGCAGTTCTCTCGATTTCGGTGGCCGTTTCGGATTTATGCGTGGCCATTCCTCTTTGATCTTGTAATGTCTGCTTTTTCAGCGAGTGTAAGCAGTAGCATTGTGATGGTCTGTAATATACTCTTTTCACTTCGTTTGTTCTGGGCAGCCTTATGTTTTGTGATTCATCGTGTCCTGCTACTTGACTCTTCTATATTATAGGATACGATGTTATCTTTACTTTCCTTTTTATGCTGAGCAGGTTATGCACTTGGCAAATGGGTGATGTCTGGTAACAAGGTGACGGATTGGTGATAACAATCATTAGATAATTGAAAGGCCTGTGGTGAGATTTAATCAAAACATAACGAAACTAGTTAGACATGTTACACCTAACACACCTCAAAAGAGCACCTTAACCTCGCCAAAAATAAATAAATAAATATAATATCGAGAGTTTCTAAGCTTGTCTTCTGTTGCCAAGACGAAGACTCCTTAACCATTAAGGATAAGTCCGATATGCGAAGCTGAGCTTCGCCCGGGCTATGCCATGAGGGGAGCCCGGCCTCCTTAACCATTGATTTTAGGTGTATTTTATATATCCGCGTCACGCTGCTTTTACCTTCCATCGTTTTCTTTCCACCCAATCTATCTATTAACCTGTTTTTGAAATGTCTCTTTTCGAATGGTTTTTGGTACATTCTGCTAATCCTCTTTCCACATTGCTCATTTTGTTGAAATAACCATCATCATCTTCGTCATATCACCATCACTATGAGTACCATCTTAATCATCAACATTAAAATCATCATCGTCATTATCATAATCATCAGCAGCATATTCTTTATCATCATTTTCATTACGAAAATCAAATCAAACCATTTTGAATATTAGTAATACTGTCAGCATTATGACCGACACAGTAACGGTTACTGATTTCTAATTTGTTATTCTGATTAATATTACTGTTAAAATCTAGTTTATCATCATTAGTATAATTATTATTCTCATCCCCATTGCTATTAATGATGATGTTGTTGATGATGATGATGATGATGATGATGATGATGATGATGATGATGATGATGATGATGATGATGATGATGATGATGATGATGATGATGATGATGATGATGATGATGATGATGGTGTGGTGCTTATCGCCCTTATCATTCCTGCTATCAATATCACCATCATTTCTTTAATTACTGTCATTATTACCATGATCAATTTAAGTATTTAACTATCATCATCATTACTCTCACTGTCATTATGATTATGATTATTATTATTATTATTATTATTATTGTCATTGTTACTATCATTGTCATTACCATTATCATTATCATCAATATCTATTTTGATTGCTGTTATCATCAATTTCACTATGATTATTGTCATATTCATAATAATGATCATTATCATAATTAATATTATATTTTAATATTTTTATTTATTAACATTTTATTATTATTATTATCATTATTATTATCACCATTATTATTATCGTCACCATTATTATTATTATTATCATTAATCATTATCATTATTATCATTAATCATTATCATTATTATCATTACAATTATTATTATTATTACTATAATCACAAAGATTATTATTATCGCTATTGTTATGATAATTCTTATCTTTAGTAATGTTTGGAGTTGTAGCAACTGTCATTATTATCATTATTATGATCATTATAATTTGTAACATCATCACCAATTTTGTTATTTCAACTATTACTCTCAGTATGATTATGATACTAAGATTACTATAATTGTGATTATATTTTTTTAATTTTTAATTTGAATCATTATATAAGTACTGTCGTCATGAAAAATCTTATTAATTCTATTATCGCCATGTAAGCTATGATAACACCGCCACTACCGCTAATGTTAACATCACCATTATTAATATTACTGCCTGTATTGTCATTGTCATCACAATCATCATTATTATCATTAGTACTGTCACTAGCAATAATATGCAAGCACTAGTAATTGCAACATCATATTTAGTAGTATCATAATCACTATTGATGTCATTACAGCTGTTATCGTTATTATCATCACTACTATCATAATTACTGTTACTATTTTTTTATCAAAATAAATATAGCCATTATTACTACTATTATCATCGGTAGCAGCAGTAATAGCAGTAACAGCAGTAACAGTAGTAGTGGTAGTAGTAGTACAGAGTCGTCTCCTCCCTCCTCATTATTACCATAATGATTTTTTTGTTTTTCACTGTTACCATTAACAGTATGTATTATTTTTGCTATCAGTATCATAAGTTGTAGTGGATATCGTCATTAACATTATACCATTACCGTCACATAAGTAATGATTGCTTTCGTTGCCAAGATTCCTACCCTTTCTATTTCTATTATGAGGAACAGAAATAATAGATGTTGGTATTGATGATTTCCAAATAGGTGTCACTATATTCTTAGCAACACTTTTCTTAGAGATTTTTTCTTAGTCATATAAGTGACTGTCTTCGCTTTTTTGCCTCTACATTATACATTGGCCAGATTTCTTCCTATACTATTGTTTTTTCTACAGTGAAAAGGGCCTTCCTATACCATTGTGTATTTCTACACTCAAAATGCAATAGTATGTAAATACAGAACTAATCATTTTATTTACAGAGGTGCTAATCGCTCACTCCTTGAAGACTTCCGTTTTCTGTTGGCCGCCAGTGGGAGTTCCTCGCGCCGCACGTGACTCACGTGTTATGAGTTATATCGTAGCTGTGACAAAGACAAGAGTACGTTCCTTTTGTATGAGACTCATCATAATCAGTTATGCAAAGCAATTATATCTCTTGAATATAGGAAATATATAGGAATATATAGGTAATATTTATTTCCTTTCTCTTTCAAATTTACCTCGGAGTTTTCATTTCACTTTGTGAATGAAAGGCGGATGCACAATTCAATCACGATAAATATCACTTAATCAAACACGATAACACTAATTGACTAACATTATATCATCATATTTTAAATCTATCGCTAACGAATATTGCAGCACATAAGGCAACACCGCGCCCCCGACGAGGCCGACGCCTGTGCAGTCAACGTCACGAGCCTCGGCGTTACAAGGGACTAGCCATCGAGGCAGGTGACCCATAGGCCTCATCTTGAGGTATCCGTCGTGTTGACTCACCTGGGGTCGGGGTAGAGGGGCCAGCACCGAGTCATACAGGCCCCCATGGTGTTGCCTGCGGGCGTAGGCGTACCGGCCACAACTTATACGCACTTGAGGTCCGCATGGGCGTTCAGAGTCACGCAGAAGGCGGCTACACACAGAGAAATACGATGCAGCACGGCGCCGTCCGCCATGCCGGGCCAGCTGGGCTCTTCCACCGCCACCGCGCGCCCGTAATCAATAGTGTGTCCGAGGCGGCCCACGCTGGCGGTCCATGGCGGGACACTGACTCATGGTACAGACTGTGGCGGAACCTCGACTTCTCGCCGCTCACTGACTGACAGCGCCCACAGCCGCCGGCAACCAACAGGATCGCATTGCCGGACGCCGCCAGCGCCGCGTCAGACTGCCGCCAGTTGTGTTGCTCATTATACTGTCTTCTTATTAGATGATGTCTGTATCTAGCAACACGTGGCCTGACGAGACGCCTCTTCACGCATTTGTATGTGATAAGTGGACCCTCGTTACACTAGTATACTTTTCGCTTGCTACTGCACGGTAAAATGGTGGCTACTCCTTATCAAGAGGACCGATTTCACGCTCCATTGCCCTCCGTAACTTGTATTATGTTAAAGCCCGATCCATTGTAGCCTTTTAGCATGTTTCTAACACTCTCTAACAGCCACAACCTTCAGCCACAACCTCGAAGGTTGTGGCTGACTCCATCAGTGTTATGAACCCGCTTGCCATGCTGTTCACACTGTTCTCCAGTATCCTTTAAGGCCTCCTTTGAAAGTGGAGCTTCAGATTTTATCTTACATTAATGTTTTCTTTGCCACGCCACATGAGTTTATATATATATATATATATATATATATATATATATATATATTGTGTGTGTGTGTGTGTGTGTGTGTGTGTGTGTGTGTGTGTGTGTGTGTGTGTGTGTGTGTGTGTGTGTGTGTGTGTGTGTAAACCCACAATGCAAAAAATAGATTTATTGAAAAATGAGAGTACAGTTTCGAAATCTACCTGGATTAAATCTTCAGGTCTGCAGAGGAAAGGGAGAGGAGAGGGTATAAAAGAGAGAAAGGAAAGGGAACGCGGTAACAGACGAACGGAAGGGAAGGGAAGATCGGGTGGACTATGCGCAGGGTGACCGGCATAAGGGAAAAGGCGGGGGATGTGGAAAGCGAAGAGAAAAGCCGCTGTTCAAGTTGAAATTAGGCAGCAGCTTTATTAAGGAGGATTCCACCAGTCTGCGGGCGTGGACATCAGCGGAAGGAAAGACAAGTCGCACCGCTGACCAGTCCATCTGATGGCCTGTGTCCCTTTGATGGCAAAAAAAGGCGTTGTTGTTGTGTCCCCTGGTTACAGCGTACTTATGTTAAGACAGACGTTTAGTGAGACTGGCACCTTTCTCGGCATTGTATTGCATATCAAATGAGGCACAAAGAACAGCATAGGTACCCATCTTCGAGGTAGAGGGAGGCTTGGTTGCGAAGGATCAACCTGCTGTTGATAGGGTAAAGAGGGCGCCGGAAAGAGTAGATCACCTCAGTGTAGAGCAGGCAAAGGACGGGTAGGTGAGGAGTCTCTTTAAGGAGAGTCGTCGTGGTACTGTTTGCACACACACACGCGCGCGCGCGCGCGCGCGTCCGTTCTTCCATACCTTACGTTTATTCTAGAATCACACTTTTGGTAAATAACATTAATAACATGAGTTGCCAAGATATTCCTGGGTCTCCATCTGACGTTTGGAAACATCATCCACACTAGTATTTTATCTCTTACGAAATAACAAAGAAACAAGAGAAAAAAAAATACACAAAAAAACATGAGTAGTTTTACATGAAACATAAACATTAATTATTACATCGCTGGTTACATGGATATGATCTTACAAGCACTTCGGCAACATCTAAGGCATTCTAGGTGTAAGGAAAGATATTATGGTGTATGACGTGTATAGCCGATGTTTATATGCAAAATATATTTCAAAAATTGCTGCTACATACTGTAAGAAAAGTTCATATATATAACGCCTTTACATCATTAATAACATACAGAACAAAACAAAACAAAATAACTAAAAACATTGTTCCTACTAAGTGATCTGTAATGTGATATAATCTCAGAGTATTTGTAGTATAAATTGAAGTGAATCGGTCGCTTTCAAGTTTATGTCAATGAAACAAACGATTGTTATATTTCTGCACTGCCGCTGTCTGTCCAGTTATCTGTCATGCTTTCTATACTTTTAGTTTCCCAGCTATCTACGCGTGCAAGTGTATATCTGCAAAAAAGAAAAGAAAATGAATATTATATATTACATATATGCATATATATATACATATACACATACATACATACATGGATATTTATATATATATATATATGTGTGTGTGTGTGTGTGTGTGTGTGTGTGTGTGTGTGTGTGTGTGTGTATGTGTGTGTGTGTGTGTGTGTGTGTGTATGTGTGTGTGTCTGTGTGTGGGTGTACATACATATATACATGTGTATGCACACACACACACACACACACACACACACACACACACACACACACACACACACACACACACACACACACACACACACACACACACACAAGATACTGTATACGTCGGCATGCAAGTCGATGCGGCACATGACTGAAGCCCTTAAAATTTGATGTGTAATTTAAGCCTATCTTCGCCGGATAAGACGAACCCAGAAAATAAAGCGGCTCCACTTCCCTAGCCTTAATGTATGGAAGGAAAACAAAAACCACTCATAAACAACTCCCAGACACTTTTCTTCTAAAACCCTTCAGTAGCAGGTGAGTTCTAACACAGAGTAAACCAGCCAAACCTAACCCAGACGAACCTATCCTACCCTTTTGAGTTAAGTCACTGATGTTATTATAACCTCTATGTTAAGTAAACTTACTAAACATGAGTTTCAGCGGGAAATAATTGTGGTGGCTACGAGGGTAATGGGAAGTGGTGTGCGACGAGTGTTTGGCATTTCCACTTGTTAACCCTTCGGTGGTTCACATTTTACATTCGGCGTACAAGTTGGAGCGAGACTTTCCAGCTTCGAATGTCGATATTAGGTATTAATATATATATATATATATATATATATATATATATATATATATATATATTTTATATATAATTATCTTGGTGTGGGGTGTGTTGTGTGTGTGTGGTGTGTGTGTGTGTGTGTGTGTGTGTGTGTGTGTGTGTGTGTGTGTGTGTGTGTGTGTGTGTGTGTGTGTGTGTGTGTGTGTGTGTGTGTGTGGAACACACACACATCTTTTAATATTTATAATTTTATTTATATATTTACGCACACACATTCATACCGCACCTATCTGAGTATTAATTTATGATTCTATTAGATGAAAAGATATTGCCAGGTAAGCAGACGAAGCCATGGATACACAAATTCAAAGTAAATGCAGCATACGGATAATAAAAAAGGTAGATAGATATAACTTGGAAAATATGCTTTCCATTGTCCTCATACAG
>NC_051397.1:18349248-18351748 GCF_015228065.2 Penaeus monodon
TATTTGATCAGTGAGATCGCCGATATATCATGTCGTCCAAAGATGGCGGCAGCATGAGGCGAGAGGAGGCTATGCACTGAGGCAGCACGAGTGAGTAAAGCCGAGCAGATGGACCTGATCACTGCCATGCTGGCCGGTTATGAGGGAGGAAATGGCACAAAAGGCAGAAGGAGCAGGCCCAGAGGGGCACTACGAGCAGGAGCACCATCTCTCGAGATGCAGGCAAGGAAGGCAGAGGGAACAGTTCTGCCGACTTGTTGATGTGTACAGAGCAATTTGATATGTTGAAGATGGAAACTCACATACAACCGACAAGGGCCGCAACAGCGTGTGAGAGTGAAACTGATGGAGGAGTGCAGACTCTAGGGAAGAAAGGGCGAGGTTCAAGGCATGAGGAGGAAGTGAAGGAGGAAAAGGCGCGTCACGGAAGTAGTAACGTTGCAAGCAGAGAAGGCAGACGGGTTTCTGGCAACAGATGCCAGAGTTTGTCAGATTTAACTGGGTTCTGCCTGGGGTCCGTGGCAGGAAACCCCCGGGACCTCGCAGCGTCGTGTCGGAGCAGTGGTCGCTGCAGAAGGCTGGGCGAACCCATCGGAACCGCCCCCTTGGGTATAGGTGGCTGCAAACCGGACCCGGTCAACCCGCCTCGTTGACTCCCTCACCCACTTCCTCCCCCCCGGGTGTGTAGTTCAAGGCACGCGTTTCTCCACCCTGCAGCCCCTCAGCCTACAGACATTCTGTGAGGCGTTAGCAGCTGAGTACGACGGGACGGGGCCTGGGAGGCATATGTCACCCAATTGAAATACTGGCACTGCCCAGGGCTGGAGCCAGGAAGAGAAGGCCCTGCAGCTGGTAACAGCGCTAAGGGGCCCGCGTTGGAATTGTTGGGCATCCGCCGGCATCCCAACATGCTCTTACACCAGCGTGGCGGACGAGTCTTTGAACGCCGTGTGGGCACCACCACCAGGCCGGGTATATCGGGCCCGCTTGAAGAAGCGGACTCTGTGAGCGTAGTGAGAGACACTGTCCAGCTGGCGCAGGATGGTGGAGGCGCTGGTAAAGGAGGTCGTACCCTGCGGCTGCGGGAAGAGATGATTGTGGTTCCTGGCCCGCCGATTCTTGTGACGCTTTGCAGGACCAGCAGCTGCCAAATCTACGTCAAGCAGGCACACCCTGAGGACTGCAGGTGGCGCGGCGAGGGCCTTGGAGTTCGAGGCCTTCCTGAAGGCAAACAGTGGCCGGGGCCAGCTGCTCAGCCCCGCCATGACTCCGGGGCAGAAGGCCTAAAGTGAGAAGGTAGCATTGAGGAGATGAAGCCCGAGCACTTTCCAAGGCTTGTGTTTGGCTGCTGGAGAGGTAGGGCACAGACGTAGTCGGTGTGTCGGAGGGAGCGGGAGAACACGTCCTCTCAACCCGGGAAAGGATTCTGATGCCTTCCAGCAGTGCTGCAAGGACTGTGGCAGTATGGTCACCATCCGAGTGCATGTCACCTAGGGCTAAGGAAGGGTACAGCGGAAAACTCGGACAGGCTTGGAGAAGGGAGCGAAACCCAGCCGTTTCTCGGTTCCCGCGGCCCCGACTTGGGTAAGCTGCGTCAAAACCAGCACGATGGCAGGTGGAGGGCTTCGGTAGATGGGAAAGCCCATGCCGCCTGACAGTGGACACTGGGGCGGAGAAGACCCTAGTTGCCCCGGCCGATATGTTGGCCACTATGCGACTTCCAGACGCACCACAGAGACTGTATGGTGTCACGGGGACATGTGTGCAGCTCAAGGGGCGCCAGTGGAGGCTCGTATTGGTGTGGGCCGCATGGTGCAGCGGCTGCCAGTGTATGTGGCCGATTCTGGACGAGCACTGCTTGCTGGGGCCTTGACTACCTGACGCAGAGTAAGGCGTTGTGTCGACCCTTGGACGGAAGCTGGTAAAGGGGCACGGTGAATATGTGCCCTTGCTTCAGAGGTTGGCTGTGCAGAGGTAGTTACGGGCTGGAGTGACTGCACCTTGCCCCCAGGACAGAGTCTAGAATTCCGGTGGTGACCGTTCAAGAGTGATGCGTGGAGTAGAGGCCTCGTGGAGCCCATTCAAAACATGCAGCTGGCTGAGGTAGCGTTGGCGGAGCCTGTTGAGCCAGGGAGGGTTAGTTACAATGTTGGTAGCTAACTTCTCCGATAAGGCCCAGAAGGTGCCAGCTGGTGCAAAGCTGGGCACTTGTGGGGCCAGTGGAGGCTCGTATTGGCGTGGGCAGCACAGTGGTAGCGGCCCTCTCTGATGTCACCTATCGAATTCGCAGAGTCGTGTAAAAACTGACCGTCGGTTGTCACGTGCGACCGGCTGTGGCGTTACCATGGGCCAGGAAGCTACTCCTGGGGCCATGGTGAAAAGAAGATGACGTGTAGCCCAGTTTAGCGGCGATGAGGACGTGGCAGACGCTTGGACCGAGATGAGGACGAGCATTTGGACGTGTGAGGGCGATGCAACAGACGTCAATTGGTGACCAGGA
>NC_051397.1:18366748-18371748 GCF_015228065.2 Penaeus monodon
AGCCTAGGGACGTTGCATATAATAAACGCAACAAAAGAACATCTACTGAAATATCAATGGCATCAGGAGTTCAAACATCAAGCCAAGCACGATATTTCAGTCTATTGTTATTTAATGTTCTGCCAAATCTTGTTAAACAAGCATTATATAATATCTGTGTATATAACATATAGCATAATAGAAACATCATATATGAAAACAGAATACCCAGTGTAATTAATGGAATGAAGTGTTTGAATTTGAATTTAGCCTAATCGCAAACGCACTGACGATAATGCGTGAACTGAAAACAGAATAATGCTAATGTGAAAACTAACGCACCATTTATATATTCCAAATGCTTCGTTCCTCATCAAAATCAACTATTTATCTTCATGCAACCATCTTTTACCACACATGACGCTAAGGTAAAGCAAATTAACAAGAAACTGAATCTTCAGACCATAGTATAGAATGTGCATGTGAGTGAGAGTATGTGTGTGTCAGAGTATATGTATGTGTAGATTACCTGGACGATCTGCAGGTCCCTCATGTAGAAGCTAGGGAGCGCCACGACCAC
Source organism: Penaeus monodon (assembly GCF_015228065.2). Taxonomy (NCBI): domain Eukaryota; kingdom Metazoa; phylum Arthropoda; class Malacostraca; order Decapoda; family Penaeidae; genus Penaeus; species Penaeus monodon. Next base: position 18,367,308 of record NC_051397.1, read on the forward strand.
GGACACGACCCAGATGGTGGCGATGGTGGCGGAGGGGCAGTCGGTCGCGTTGCGGGCACGGATGGGCATCGTCACAGCGTAGAGGCGGTCACAGGCCACGGCCACCAATGTGAGCACAGACACGGTAAGGGAAGTCACTGAGGGCAGGTCAGGTCTCTCAGATGAAAAAAGAAGGAAAATCTTGATCGGCCAGCCCGGTGTATATCATTTGAGTTTATGAGATTTTATTTCCCTGTTAAAACCTAGTGCTATTTTGAATTTAGAAAATTATATTCTTTAAACAGTCATTCTTAACTTTCATTTAATATATCTGTTACTTCTATTTATCTGTCATTGATTTATATATTGATTAATTCATTCATTTATTTGCTCACTTATCTATTTACTTATTAACCTATTCATCTCTTTATCAGCTAATTCATTCATTTACTTCTTTCTGTCTTCCTTTAACTCTCCCCTTCAGTTATTCATATCTACATACCTTCCACCAGGACATTTATCTTGCAGATGGAGCGGTCCAGCACATAAAGAGGGCTCGTGATCCTGTTAACGATGGACGGCCAACAGAAAATGGTAAACAGAAAATCGGCCACAGCGAGGTTCACGAGCAGGTAGTTGACGGTGGATCGGAGAGACGCGCTCAGGTACACCACCGCCATCACGGACAGGTTCCCGCACACCGACAGCAGCACGACATGCGCCATCAGGGAGATCTACCATGATTAGAACCGCTCCTACGTATGTATATGCATCAAGGCATGCAGACAGACACATGGTTGATACACGAACGCATGCCCGCATGCGTGAATACACAAATCTCACTAACATATCTCCTCATTCACTGTTTATCTAAATACACTATCTTCCACTCATACTCATATTCGTACAGTGTTTCCGGGTACTTTATATTATAGATAATATATATATATATAATATATATATATATATAATATATATAAGATATATATGTGTGTGTGTGTGTGTGTGTGTGTAGTGTGTGTGTGTGGTGTGCCTTCGGTGTCGTGTGTGTGTGTGTGTGTGTGTGTGTGTGTACATAATCTGTGCTGTATGTGTATGTATTGTATGTTAATAATATATATATAATAATATAATATATATATTAGAAATATATATATATTATGTATGTATATATATATATATATCATATAGTATATATATATATACTATATATATATATATACATATGTGGTGTGTGCGTGTGTGTGTGTGTGGTGTTGCTGTGTGTGTGTTGTGTGTGTGTGTTGGTGTCGTGTGTGTGTGTGTGTGTGTGTCTTGTGTGTGTGTGTGTTTGTTGTGTGTGTGTGTGTGTATTCATATATCTGTGCGTATGTGTATGTATATATTATATGTGTATGTATGTATGTATATATATAAATATATATTTATTACATCATATATATACACATCATATCTATGTGTGTGTGTGGTGTGTGTGTTTGTGTGTGTGTGTGTGGTGTGCTGTTGTGTGTGTGTGTGTGTTGTGTGTGTGTGGTTGTGTGTTGTGTGTGTAGTGTGCTGTGTGTGTGTGTGTTGTGTGTGTGTGTGTGTGTGTGTGTATTCATATATCTGTGCGTATGTGTATGTATATATTATATGTGTATGTATGTATGTATATATATAAATATATCATAATCTATATATATATAATATATATATATACACATATATGTGTGCGTGTGTGTGTGTCTGTTGTGGGTGTGTGTGTGTGTGTGTGAGTGTGTGGTGTTGTGTGGTTGTGTGTGTTTGTTTGTGTTGGTGTGTCGTGTGTGTGTGTTGTGTGTGTGTGTGTGTGGTGTGTTGCTCTATGTGTGAGTGTGTGTTGTTGTGTGTGTGTGTGTGTGTTGTGGTGTGTGTGTGATATATGCAAATATATATATGTATATATATATATATATATATTAGATTAATATATATGATAATATTATTATATATATATATGCATTAATACGGATATATACACAAAACCCTATATACAGACATACATACTACATATATATAAAATATATATATATTATATATATATATATATATATATATATATTTATATATATATATATAGTTGTATATATAGTATATAGAGATATATATACATTATATATATATATATATATATTATATTTTATACATAGATATATATATATATATTATATATATATATATATATATATTATATATAATATATCTTAATGTATACGGACTACAACACACACAAACAGGACACACAACCTACACACATATGTAATATATATAATTATATATACACCCTCTTCTCTCTCTTTCTCCCTCTCTCTCTCTCTCTCTAATATATATATATATCTATATATAATACTATCTATATAATATTATATACTGATTCATATTATTATATCTGTGTGTATGTATATAATATACAAATATATACATTATATATATATGTATATATATTATATATATATATACAGATATATATGTCGTATATATATATAAATATAATTAAATATATATATATATATATATATATCTATATAATATATATACTATATTATCCATCATCATCATCTTCAAGGGCCCTAAACGCCGACGAGGGCGCATGGCCGCATCCACCCTTTCGCTTCAGCCACAAGGATCCCTCAGGCGAGTCTCCAGGCAGGCCTTCGGCCATCTCTAACTCCTCGTGACAGTGGTCTCCGTCGGCTTGCCAAGCCTAGACCTCCGGGATTCGCTCCCACAGGCCGCCTCACCAAAGGTTGTCTGCAATGAGACAACCTGATGGCAGGGCATCCACAGAGAAACGAGCTATGGGTGGCCAATATAGCCTGAGTTGGCCGGATCCGGATTATGACAAAACGTACACAGGGTTCCCAGCCCAGTCTCCAGGGTAAACCGCAGTTGGACACGTTGTTCCTGACAAAACTGTACCTCATGATCCATGAAAGGGACAGTTACAAAAGCATCAAGACGAGACACCAAGACACTGGATAGCGTTCCCGGTTTCGCTTTCCATAGAGCAGAACTGGCAGTTAGTATCAGACTTGGAGAACAACATCTTGGTTCCTTCTGAATAGGTACCGAAATCTCCAAATGCTCTGGTTGATACGAGTCATGGCTCACGGTTGACAGACCATTCAATCTATTGATTATTGGTTTGGACAAGCTCAGAGATATGGGGACTGTGCTACCAAGTGTATTTAACTCTCTCTGTAACATCAATGTCCTTGCCACGAAGCATGGATCGACCTGCCCTGGGAATGGTTCCCCAATTCTGCATACAGTCCTGACTGCCATCTGGCAGTCTGGTACCATTCCCCCTGACCTGCTGAAGGGCATGGTCATCCCTCTCTGGAAGGAGAGAGGGGATAGCTGTGATTGTAGCAACTACCGTGTCAGCATACCAGGCAAAGTTCTCGCCACATTCTATACCTGAAAAACGGATCTGCAACAATCTCTACTGAGGCATCAGAGACCGAGCAGTCTGGATTCACTCCTAGGCAAGTCCACAATAGACCGAATTCTAGTGCTTTGATGTGATTTGTGGAACGGCCGTCGGTGAGTTTTTGGTTATAGGGGTTGTTTGCAACCTACATCGACCTCAAGAAGGCGTTTGACACTGTGCATCGTGAATCGCTATGGGGAGATCCTGCAGACTCCGGGGAATTCCGACACAGATTATTGGGCCCAAGCAGGCTCAGACCTGACATTGCCAATGATATTGTATCCTATATGAGTCCTTGGAGTCGACTGGTGGGCGCTACTTGAGTATGTAGTAATGAGGCGAAACCCTTGGCCTAGAGGTCTCTGAACTAAAGAACAAGATTCAGACCTTTGTGGGCCTGTTAGGGAGAAACCCGTTCGGTAAATCCATGCTTGCGGGAGACGTTTGAAGTTACAGCAGAGTCTTTACATACCTTGGTTAGCATGGTCCATATCTCTGGCTGTCCGCAATAAGAAGTCAATAGACGGATGGTCTTCGGCAAACAGGAGCCCTAAAACTGATCACAAGAGCAGTTTTGGGACATGTCTATGCAGATGGGACCAGCTCATGTTTAAGGCCTTGGATACTGCCAGTTTTGCTCTATTGGAAGCAAAACTCTGGAAGTATTTATGAATGTCTCGGAGGCTTGTCCTTGATGCCTTTTGTAACATGTCCTTCGCCGGCCGGATCATGGGGTGGGTACAGTTGGCAGGACCACATGTCCAAACCGACGGTTACACCGTTGTGAGGAATGACATGGGACCTCTACTTGCATAATTGCGCCCTCATCGGCGTTTAACCCCTTGATGTGATTATATATATGTATGTATTTGAGCTTATAGATACAAATTTGTACACACAACATGCCACACGCACACACACACACACACACACACACACACACACACCCTACTATATACACCACAAAACACACACACACACACACGCACAATAATATATATAATACAT
>NC_051397.1:18374248-18379248 GCF_015228065.2 Penaeus monodon
GTGTGTGTGTGCTGCGTGTGTGTGTGTGTGTGTGTGTGTATTATACACATAAATAGCTAGTAGCTAGATATAAATGGGTGTGTTCTACAAATTTTTTTTTACCACTGTATGTATACAGCAAACGTGAGATTGAGTGTGTGTGTGTGTTATGATACTATATGTATATTATGCGCATTCATTTTAATTTTTTTCCCTGCCTATCTGTCGTAAACGATAACTTTTCCTTTTCAGAGGATTCTAAACTAGCACCATCATAGGTTTATGATTTTATCCCCGTCTCGTCCCTCCAGGGCAAGGTTTCCTCCATGGATCATCCATTACAACGCGTTCTGAATGGCAAGAATACCGCGGCTCGGTTGCCGTCCAAGGACAGTTGCAAGACCTTTTATGAAGGGAAAATGTTTGTCGTGGGTTGTTGAATATGTCTTGCATGGCAGTGGTGTAGGTCTTCGTATGTGTTGTTGTATGTCTTTTTGCAATTCCATTATTTCTCAACGATATCATATGTCAAGTCACCTTTACAATCTACCCCCTAGACATAACAACATTTGCCACTCACCTACGACCGCATTGCAAGATTTTTATTTACGCTCGCGATATTAGCACGTCGTTTGTCAACATACATCTCGAGAATGGCTGCAGCACCTTCAACGGATTGTTAGGATGAAAGGGTGTCTGTTGGAGGGAGGAGATTAAGGCGGCGTGTATGAGTAGAGAGAGAGATGTTCCAAAAAATATTTAGTGGTTTAGCAGTTTTTTTCCCTAAGGTACCCATGTCTGTTTACATCAGGCACCACACTGGTTCACTATGATGCTGGGGCACCTGAGAAAGCCGGAAGTTATCAGGAATGGAGGTAAAAGTGAAAATCTTATCAGTACTAAAAGGATGCCCTCAGAAAACTGAATACTTACTAAATTCCTAAACCAAAAAGAAATAAATAAAGGAAACACTCATGACTTGAAGGATAAAATCTAGTAGATTTTGTTGGTACGAGCATTATTATATTTTACTCTAAGTTTGAAATTAACTATATAGACGCAACATTAGTATAGACGCAAACATAGTGTCCTGAGTGGACGTTGGTTTAGACGTTGTTTATAAATAAAGGCCAGATTACAAAAATTGAAAGACCGCACCGACAAAAAGTGTTTGTGAATGATGAGTTACTTAAGTAATATGAAAATGATGCCACCATTGCTCTTGAGAGACAGAGAGACAGACACAGAGGAGAGAAGACAGAGACAGACAGAGAAGAAATAATGGAGATGAGAAAAAAGAGTGAGAGAAAGAGATAAATAGATAGATAGATAGAGAGAACTGACAGACAGGACAGACAGAGAGAAGGGGAGAGAGGAGGAGAGAAGAGAGAGAGAGAGAGAGAGAGAGACGCAAAGGAGAGAGAGAGATGAGATGTTTTTTGAGAGAGAGAATGAGAGAGAGAGAGGGACAGAAGAGATAGAGAAAGATATTTAATATATGTTCTTATATAGATAATATTAGTGATATTAACATATATATATTTATATATATAGATATATTTATATATATATATATATATATATATATTATATATATAATATCTATAATATTATAATATATAATATATATAGATATATATATATAGATGTATTATATAATATATCTATAGTATATATATTATATATATATATATATATCATTTATATATACATACTACATTATTATTAGAGAGACAGACAGAGAGAGAGGAGAGAGAAAGTGAAACAGGACAGACAGACAGACAGACAGACAGACAGAGAATGAAGAGAGATGTGAGAGAGAGTGTGAGAGATGAGAGGAGAGATGAGATGAGGAGAGGCAGGAGAGAGAGAGATGACGAGAGCGAGCAGATGAGAAGAGAGATGAGAGAGAGAGAGAGAGAGGGAGGGAGGGAGGGAGGGACGGGAGGGAGGGTAAGGGAGAACGAGAGAGGAAAAGAGAGGGGGGGGAGGGAATGAGAGAGAGAGAGAGAAGGACAGAGAGGGGTGAGAGAGAGAGACAGAGAGAGGAGCAGAGAGAGAGGAGGGAGAGAAAGACCGAGAGAGAGAGAGAGAGGAGAGAGAGAGATGAGAGAGAGAGATGAGCATGCCGAGAAAGAGAGAGCGAGAGGAGAGAGAGAGATTGAGATGAGAGAGGAGAGAGAGAGGGACGAGAGAGATGAGAATGAGAGAGAGAGAGAGATGAGAGAGAGGAGAGAGGGTGAGATTGAGCCCGAGATTAGAGAGAGAGGAGAGAGACGAGAGAAAGAGGAGAGGAGAGAGAAGAGGAGAGGAAAGAGAGAGAGAGAGAGAGAAGAGAGAGAGAGGAATAGAGAGGAGAGAGATGAGAGAGAGGAGGAGATCGAGAGAGAGAAGATGGAGAGAGAGAGAGGGAAGAGAAGTAGAAGAGAAGAGAGAGAGAGACCAGAGAGAAGCGGAGAGATGAGAGAGAGAGAGAGAGAGAAAGAGAGACCGGAGAGAGAGAGAGAGAGAGAGGAGAGAGATAGAGAGACAGAGACAGAGAAGAGAGACACGAGAGAGAGAGAGACCGAGAGAGAGATGAGAGAGAGAGACGACGAGAGAGAGAGAGAGAGAGGAAGAGAGAGAGAGAGAGAGAGCTGAGATGAGAGAGATGAGGAAGAGAATAAAGAGAGAGAGAGAAAGAGAGAGAGACAGAGAGAGAGACGAGCAGAGAGAGACCAAGGAGGAGACGAGAGAGAGAGAGAAGAGAGAGAGAGAGAGAAAGAGAGAAAACAGACAGACGACAGATAGATAGACAGAGAGAGAGAGAGGAGACGAGAGAGAAAAGAAGTAGAGAGAGAGGAGACAGAGAGGAGAGAGGAGAAAGGCCAGACCAGAGAGAGATGAGAGAGAGAGAGAGAGAGAGAGAAGAGAGAGTAAACAGACAGACAGGACAGATAGATAGATAGACAGAGAGAGAGAGAGAGGGAGAGAGAGAGAGAGAGAGAGAAGAGACGAAGACGAGGAGAGAGAGGAGGGGCGGGGGGGGAGAAGGGGAAGAGAGAGGAGAGAGAGAGAGTAGAGCGAAGAAGAGAGAGAGAGAGGAGAGAGAGAGACGAGAGAGAGAGAAGAAGAAAAGAGGAGAGAGAGAGAGAGAGAGAGAGAGGAGAGAGATGAGGAGAGAGATTGAGAGAGAGAGAGAAGAGGAGAGAGAGAGAGAGGAGAGAGATGAGACGTGAGCGAACGCGAGAGAGAGAAAACTAGATAGAGAGAGAGAGAGAGAGAGAGCGAGAGAGAGCGAACGCGAGAGCACTTTTTTTGATGATTCACCTTTAATAGAGAGAATACTGTAGAGACGCTGACCCCGAAGAATTTAGCTGTTGGTCAGAGACACAGAACAGAGATGCCGAGAGAGAGAGAGAGAGAAGAGCCGCGCGAGGAGAGAAAGAGCAGGAAGAGCCACACACGTGACGAGAGAGAGAGAGAGAGAGTTACATAAGAGGGCAGAACCTGGCAAGATAGAGGGAGAGAGAGCGAGATGAAGGCAGCACGCACCACCCCCCCCCGGAGAGAGAGAGAAGGCGGAGAGAACGAGAGAACGACAAAGAGAGAGAGAGAGAGAGAGGAGAGATGAAGAGAGAAAGAAGAGATAGATAGATAGAAGATAGATAGAGAGAGAGAGAGCGAGAGATGAGAGAGAGGAGAGAAGAGAGCGACGAGCAGAGAGAGCGATAGAGAGAGAGAGAGAGAGAGACGAGAAGAGAGAGAGAGAGAGAGAGAGAGAGAGAGAGACGCCGGAGAGAGAGAGAGAGAGAAGCGAGAGAGAGAAACGAACGAGCGAGCGAGAGAGAGAGAGAGAGGAGAGGAGAGAGAGAGAGAGGATGAGAGGAGAGAGAGTGAGAGAGAGAGAGAGAGAGAGCGAGAGATGAGGGAGAGATGAGAGAGAAGAGAGAGAGGAGAGCGAGAGAAAGATTGCTGAGGAGAGAGAGAGACGATGAGAGAGAGAGAGAGACTGGAGAGAGAGAGAAAGTCATAGAGAGAGTAAGGAAAAAAAAGAGAGAGAGATGAGAGAGAAAAGAGATAGAGAAAGAGAGGAGAGAGGGGAGAGTAAGAGAACGAGAACGAGAGACGAGCGAGAGAGAAGAGAGAGAGAGAGAGAGAGAGAGAGGAGGAGGAAGAGAGAGGAGATGAGGATGAGGAGAGGAGAGACCGAGAGAGAGAGAGACCGAGAGAGGAGAGAGAGATAGCACAGAGAGAGACAGATATAAAATATATGTATATATAATATATTAATATATCTATATATATAATTATATATATTATATATATATTATATAGAGAGAGAGAGAGAGAGAGAGAGAGACGTGGAGAGGAGAGCGAGAGAGAGAGAAAGAGAGAAATGAGATCGAGAGAAGAGAGACGAGAAGGGGGGGATGGGAATGAGAGAGAGAGAGAGGACGAGAGAGAGTGAGAGAGAGGAGAGAGAGAGACGAGAGAGAGAAGAGAGAGGAGAGACGAAGAGAGAGGAGAGAGAGAGAGTGAGAGGGAGAGAGAAATGACAGACGGACAGATAGGATATACAGGGAGAGAGATAAGAGAGAGTAAAGTGGGAGAGAGAGAGAGAGAGAGAGAGGAGAATTGGAGAGGAGAGAGGATGCGAAGACGAGAGAGAGAGAGAGAGAGAGGAGAAGCGAGAGAGAGAGGAGAGAGGACGAGAGAAGCGAGAGAGAGAGCAGAGAGAGATAGCAGAGAGAGTATGCAGAGAGAGAGAGAGAGAGAGCGAGAGAGAGAGAGAGAGAGAGAGAGGAGAGCTGAGGGATGAGGAGAGAGAGAGAGAGAGACTGAGAAGAGAGAGAAAGTCATAGAGAGAGTAAGAAAAGAGAGAGAGACTGAGAGAGAAAGAGATAGATGAGAGAGAAAGAGAGAGGGGAAGAGTAACAGATCGAGAGAAAGAGAGAGAGAGGGGGGGGGGATGGGACGAATAGAGACGGAGAGAGCGGAGAGAGGATAGAGAGAGAGATGAGAGAAGAGAGAGATGGAGA
>NC_051397.1:18384248-18389248 GCF_015228065.2 Penaeus monodon
TTGTGGGCGTGTAGAAGCATTACATTGTTCAATCTTTGCTGTGTCATGATTAACGCAAGTAATTTTTCACACGTCGGAGCATAGAAAATGACCGTTCAACTGTTGCGGTTGATATTGGTACTGTTAAAAACAGTTTTATCAGTTTCTGGACCTCGGTAAACATTGCGACTGTGTTTTGTTGTGGTGGGGAGGGGAGGGGGCGATTTGCTTAAAAAATAGATTCCATGTCCAATCGAACTCCACTAGTTGGGCGTTCATGAGCCCTGGAAAGCCTGTCCTTTACTATACTATACTCCACTATACCTATACAATACTTTTAATAAATCAAGTTCATGGGAACTAACATGTCTATTGAAAGAGTGATAACCATTCTGGTAAAATGAGATATAGTATAATTATAGCATATTTTTATTAGTCTGTGTGAACGTATAAAACCAAATGTAAAGCACATTTTTTCAGCAATTTCTGGGGGGCGGAGATATACCCTCGCCCCTCCAGTTTTCATTCTGGGGGGGCGCTCGCCCCTCTGCCACCCCGCTCCCGCCGCCTATGTGTACATACATTTATATACATACATCTATAGACATATAATATGTATATATGCATATATATACATATCCTATGTATATAAGCATATATACGTATATATACTATGTATAGATGCATTTATATACATATATATACTATGTATATATCATATATATATATATATATATATATATATATATATATATATATATATACATATATATATATTTATATATATATATATATATATATATATATATATATGTATATGTACATATAAATATACTATGTATATATGCATATGTGTGTGTGTGTGTGTGTGTGTGTGTGTGTGTGTGTGTGTGTGTGTGTGTGTGTGTGTGTGTGTGTGTGTGTGTGTGTGTGTGTGTGTTTATATATATGTATATATATAAACACACATATACGTGTATATATGTAAATACATATATATATAATTATATATATATATATATATATATATATATATATATATATATACATATGTATGGGGGCCGCGGTGGCCGAATGGTTAGAGCGTCGGACTCCAGACTGTCACGACGGCAATCTGAGTTCGAGGGTTCAAGTCACCGGCCGGCGCGTTGTTCCCTTGGGCAAGGAACTTCACCTCGATTGCCTACCTAGCCACTGGGTGGCCAAGCCAGCCCAAGTCAGTGCCGGGTAAATAGAGATGGTGACTCGATAAAAAAAGACCGGGCGGAAGGCAATGGCAAACCATCGCTCTAAATTGCCAAGAAAAATCATGGAAGCCCATGATCGTCAAGGCCGCGGTGGCCGAATGGTTAGAGCGTCGGGCTGTCACGACGGCAATCTGAGTTCAAGGGTTCGAGTCACCGGCCGGTGCGTTGTTCCCTTGGGCAAGGAACTTCACCTCGAATGCCTACCTAGCCACTGGGTGGCCAAGCCAGCCCAAGTCAGTGCTGGTCCCAAGCCCGGATAAAATAGAGAGAATGATTACCTAAAAAAGGTAACACCGGCACTCTCCGTGGAAAGGAACTGGGGACCCTACCACGTACTTACTCCAAGAGCATCACAACATGAAAATTACAATTAGTATCATGCTGTGACACGGCGGCTCAGACATGAAACCTACGTTAAAAGAAGAAGATACATATGTATAGATGCATATATTACATAATATAGTATGTATATATGCATATATATTATATAATAATATATAATATATATATTATATAATATGTATAATATATGTAATATAAATATATATATATATACATAAATATATAAATATACTATGTATATATGCTATATATATAATACATATCAATACATACTTATATATATATATATATATATATAATATAATATTATATGTGTGTGTGTGTGTGTGTGTGTGTGTGTGTGTGTGTGTGTGTTTGTGTGTTTATATATATGTATATATATAAACACACATATACGTGTATATATGTAAATACATATATATACTATATATTATATATATATATATAATATATATATACATATGTATGGGGGCCGCGGTGGCCGAATGGTTAGAGCGTCGGACTCCAGACTGTCACGACGGCAATCTGAGTTCGAGGGTTCAAGTCACCGCCGGCGCGTTGTTCCCTTGGGCAAGGAAACTTCACTCGATTGCTACCTAGCCACTGGGTGGCCAAGCCAGCCCAAGTCAGTGCCGGGTAAATAGAGATGGTGACTCGATAAAAAAAGACCGGGCGGAAGGCAATGGCAAACCATCGCTCTAAATTGCCAAGAAAAATCATGGAAGCCCATGATCGTCAAGGCCGCGGTGGCCGAATGGTTAGAGCGTCGGGCTGTCACGACGGCAATCTGAGTTCAAGGGTTCGAGTCACCGGCCGGTGCGTTGTTCCCTTGGGCAAGGAACTTCACCTCGAATGCCTACCTAGCCACTGGGTGGCCAAGCCAGCCCAAGTCAGTGCTGGTCCCAAGCCCGGATAAAATAGAGAGAATGATTACCTAAAAAAGGTAACACCGGCACTCTCCGTGGAAAGGAACTGGGGACCCTACCACGTACTTACTCCAAGAGCATCACAACATGAAAATTACAATTAAGTATCATGCTGTGACCACGGCGGCTCAGACATGAACCTACCGTTAAAAGAAGAAGATACATATGTATAGATGCATATATATACATATATATAGTATATATATATATATATATATGTGTGTGTGTGTGTGTGTGTGTGTGTGTGTGTGTGTGTGTGTGTGTGTGTGTTTATATATATGTATATATATAAACACACATATACGTGTATATATGTAAATACATATATATATATATATATATATATATATATATATATATATATATATATACATATGTATGGGGGCCGCGGTGGCCGAATGGTTAGAGCGTCGGACTCCAGACTGTCACGACGGCAATCTGAGTTCGAGGGTTCAAGTCACCGGCCGGCGCGTTGTTCCCTTGGGCAAGGAACTTCACCTCGATTGCCTACCTAGCCACTGGGTGGCCAAGCCAGCCCAAGTCAGTGCCGGGTAAATAGAGATGGTGACTCGATAAAAAAAGACCGGGCGGAAGGCAATGGCAAACCATCGCTCTAAATTGCCAAGAAAAATCATGGAAGCCCATGATCGTCAAGGCCGCGGTGGCCGAATGGTTAGAGCGTCGGGCTGTCACGACGGCAATCTGAGTTCAAGGGTTCGAGTCACCGGCCGGTGCGTTGTTCCCTTGGGCAAGGAACTTCACCTCGAATGCCTACCTAGCCACTGGGTGGCCAAGCCAGCCCAAGTCAGTGCTGGTCCCAAGCCCGGATAAAATAGAGAGAATGATTACCTAAAAAAGGTAACACCGGCACTCTCCGTGGAAAGGAACTGGGGACCCTACCACGTACTTACTCCAAGAGCATCACAACATGAAAATTACAATTAAGTATCATGCTGTGACCACGGCGGCTCAGACATGAACCTACCGTTAAAAGAAGAAGATACATATGTATAGATGCATATATATACATATATATAGTATGTATATATGCATATATGTATATATACATATATATATATACATAAATATATAAATATACTATGTATATATGCATATATATATATATACATATACATACATATATATATATATATATATATATATATATATATATATATATATATATATATATATGTGTGTGTGTGTGTGTGTGTGTGTGTGTGTGTGTGTGTGTGTGTGTGTTTGTGTTTGTGTTAGTGTGTGTGTGTGTGAGAGAGAGAGAGGGAGAGAGTACGCAAACGACGACTGTATCGAGTTCAAATTAGTCAAAGTTAGGATGAACAGTTGATGACTTTGATTTGTTCTAAAAATACATTGAGTAACCTTATCCAGTGTATCTTTGAACTTCTATTTCGAATTAAAGGCAAACCACACAAATCAGTAATTACACCCTATGTAGCATTCTGTATTATAACTGGTGAATAGGTCTACCAAGGTTGAATGAAACTTGAAGAATGAATGACTTAATTACCTCAGATATTTATACATTTTCTGCATCTGAATAATATCCCATTAGCCCCAGCTACAAAAGCCGCATTTTCCCGCCAAAAAGTCTCGACTCATTGGTTCTCTCGCTCGCCTGCTGGAGAAACCATGTTTTTTCCTCTTATATTAAGTATCTGTCTGTGCCTTTGCTCTTCCATTTCTTATTTATTTTCAACTTTCGTTCGTCCGTTCTCCTAGAACAGCCCAGTAGTGCCTCCGCGCTCGTCGGCCACCCAAGCAGGTAGTATTGCCAGCAGATTACCACCTATGTGATTTTACGGTTTTCTGTGTAAGCCTAAAGTTTCTAACTTGTATAAACTAAAAATGGTGTGTATTTTTTTAGGCCAGCAAGGCCACCTGGTGTGCAACCACAATTTCTGAGAACTGTACCGGACGATCTGAAGATGCAGAAATGTTATGGGTATAAACCTTTTACTATTTACGTAATGACTTTTCTTTATAATTAATTAGATGTGCTCATGCAAACAACGGAATAATTCATATATCAGTAATTAAATTTTGAACGCATGAGTCGACTCAACTTGTCATTTGAGATAAAATAGATAATATTTATTTTACCCTAGGGAAACAGAAAATGCGGCGACAGAAGGCAGCTGAGAAATGTTAGAAAGGGCTGGGACTCCAGTTTCGCACATTCAGAAAACTTCCTCTGAGAATGCGAAGAACGTTGTGATCGAAGAAAGACACTGAGGGAGATAATTTCTGACTATCTACATGTAATCTCTATAAGTTTTGAAGCTTAATTTCATCAGAAGTATTTACAAGAGCTTGAAAGATCATGCATGATGTGGATGTCTAATCTTTTCACCGCCTGCCGCACCAAGCGAGATCATGAAGAAATATCGATGTGTTCATAATGCTTCATTTTAGTTTCACTCAAATTGTGATGGACTGCTTTCTTCTATTGCCTTCAAACACTAATAATACTAAAAAAAATAAT
>NC_051397.1:18399248-18413830 GCF_015228065.2 Penaeus monodon
AACATCTTGGGCACCGAGGTTCTTGATTCTTTCTAGCCTGGTGCGCTGTCGGTTTCCTCTGGTGAATGTGGCTCCAGGACCTTCCCTTCCGTCACCCGCACTCTCCCGGCGATCACGGTCCTGCCTTCTGTCGGACTTGGTGCACTGTCGCTCCTCCACCAGTCCCTCTACTCCCGGTAGCTTCTCCGGGGTCTCCTCGGCAGACAGCTTATCCGGGGTCTCCTCAGCAGGCAGCTCCTCCGGCAAGTCCTCGGCAGGCAGCTCCTCCGGCAAGTCCTCGGCAGGCAGCTCCTCCGGCATGTCCTCGGCAGGCAGCTCCTCCGGCATGTCCTCGGCAGGCAGCTCCTCCGGCATGTCCTTGGCAGGCAGCTCCTCCGGCATGTCCTCGGTAGGCAGCTCCTCCGGCGGTCCGTTGCCCACCAGACCCTCGGGCGGGCATCCCACGCCAACTGATTGTTTGGGTGCATGTCCAGCACCCACTAGTTGCTCTTCCTGTGCGTCCCCGGCAGGCAGTTTCTCCTGCGCGTCCTGGGCAGGCAGTTCCTCCTGTGCAGGCGGCTCCTCCGGCGCGTCCTGGGCAGGCCACGACTCATCCGGCGCGTCCTGGGCAGGCGACGACTCATCTGGCGCGTCCTGGGCAGGCGACGACTACTCCGGCGCGTCCTGGGCAGGCGACGACTCCTCCGGCGTGTCCTGGGCAGGCGACGGCTCCTCCGGTGCGTCCTGGGCAGGCAACGGCTCCTCCGGTGCGACTTCGGCAGGTAGCTCTTCCGACAGCCCGATGCTCACCATATCCTTGGGCGGGCATCCCACGCCAACTGGTCGTTCGGGTGCACATCCCGCACCCACCAGTTTTCCAAGCGGACATGTAACGGCGGCTAACTCCTCCGATTTACGTGCAGTCGCTGGCGTGGTGTTCACAGTCGGCTGAAGCTGCTTCTTCCGACGGCCGTTCCCCGGTGGTCTCCTACGCTTTTGTTCATCTTGCCGACAGGATTCCCGCTGCGACGGGTCCTTGGGCAGACGGAACGCGTCCAGGTGCGACTCCGTGGTCAGTCGCTCCTCTGGCCAGCTCCCTCGCGTAAGGAGGGCCAGAGCAAGGCCAAAAGCGGGGACCCACGTTCCTCCATAGCACTTGCTCTGCCTTCCGACGCCTGTCCTCTTCGCGGTTCCTGCGACGCTGTTCTTCCGACAGTTGCCTCTGTATCTCCCATTTCCGGTAGTACAGGGCCAGCTGCTCGCGTCTGATCCTCTCCTGCTCCTGTATGTTGTGAAAAAAGGCCATGCCTTCAAGGTCCAGCAGTTCACCTTCCTGCACGTAGTTCCTCATGGTGCTGTTTTCCATACCGTCTGATCCTGGCAAGGTCGCCAATGTCAGGGTTCGACAGGGTTCTCGCATCTTTCTCTTCTCTTCATTGGTTATTTTCTTGTCCAATGAACATATTCCTATGGTTAAGACACGCCTACACTAACAACAGTAATCTGTTGTCCTACGTCTGGTCCTGAGCCAGGTCAAAAGCTATCGTTCATGTGTGGGGTGAAAACCGCATACAAACAAAGGTTACGTTCAGGGTTCGACTTATAAAAAGATATAAGAATCAGAACGGTCAAGGTCAACGGAAAAACACCAGAGGAAACATACAGAAAGGTTTACTATTAACGGCACTAAGATACACTATACATACACATACATAGCAAAATATGTACAATCAGGAGCGTGGGAGTGAGAGAGGATCCAGCGGAGCAGGCGAGGTCACATGGCGGAAGGGAGCACACAAGTCAGAAGTCACGGGACAACAGTGAACCTCATGAGAAGGATAGCAGTCCCAAGATGAACACCAGTGGACATCGAGCAGCTGAAGAAGAAGGACCTCTCCTTTCCTCTCCTCCCCTCTCTCCCTGCGGTGAATCGGTCCTTTCTTGGACGATTCAGAGAGGAGGATCGGTTCCGGCAAGGGTGGCGGACGGGGCGCAGCGGGTGGCTTTTGCATGGGCATATTAAAGAGATGTAACCTTAAAAACCGTCCTGCCATAGGAACCTCCTGGAAAAATGTTAATTTCTCTCCCTCTGTGGCCGGCTGTTTCAGAGGGATGAAGGAACTGACAGGAACAGGTGCAGGACCCCCCTCTTTTCTCACTGAGGTGAAACACCCTTTGGGTGTTTCAGAGAGAAGAGGGATTCACTTTGAAAAAGGGTACAGGTCCTCTCTGAGGAGTGGAGAGGAACTGCCTCACTGAGGGAGGAGCAGAAGTGTTCCCATCAATGATGTCCTGTAGGTGGAAGGACATCCCCTCTGGGATACTCCCAGAGGTTGACACTTACCCACGTGTTTGCCGTGCGTGGCATCCTTGTGAGCTGGGAGACGAGAGTCCTGGAGGTTGAGCGATGCCGTGCACGAGTACGCCCTGCGGCTAGCAACACGCCTCTTTGGTCCTCTATTCTGGCAAGACAGGCGGCCTGATCCAGGCCCGGTCAGGTCATCACCCCTGTTGCTGTTAGACATTGGTTCTAACACTCAGCTTCCCCTTGTTGGACTCCGTGGTGGGTGGGGGCGTGAGTGGATGAAGCACTGCCAAGTACATGGAAAACCAAAACAAAAATCCCCCACAGACAGACGATATTGTTGACGACCCGTGCAAGGCCCAGACCACGGCAGCCACCCTGAAGCCTTACGTGCCTCCGGGTGGCAAAAGAAAACCCAGAGCACAGGATGACACTGTCATGCCTGCTGCCAAGATGGTGGACAAGACAAAAAAAGCATGTACAAACATGTCTGTCCACCAGATCGTCCAACAGATGGACTCTCGTGCTGGCCCCTCCAGGCCAGCACCCAGAACCAGGAAGGCCTCTGAGCACTCCTCAGACGACCCCACTGACTGAATCAGGAGCACCAGCTGAACCAGCCGAAACAGCTGGTGCCCCCACGAGCAAGCCCCAAAGCCGAAAGGGCGGACCGAAACGTCCGAGGCCGGAGACCGACTCTGATGGCGAGTCTGGACCCCCAAGGCGTTTCCCGCAATTTAAGGTCCCCGTCAAACCCGAAGGCTTCGACAATGCCTACCAAATGGTCAGGGCATTGGAGAGCCAGCGCAAAATCCGGCTGTCAATCCGGGTTGCGCGAGATCAGGGCATGATCATCATGCCCAAAGATCAGGCCACCCTTTGTTTCCTGCAGGAAACAAAGGAGCTAAAAGATGAGAGGAAAGTGAGCCTCTCGCCACTGAATCCCGAGGAAAAGAGGGTCAAGATGGTGATACGTGGCTTCTCAGTCTCATACGATGTGGAGGTGATAGCATCACACCCACAGGTCGTGGAGGCTTCCCGATTGTCGAAAGGGAAGACTCCAACCAGGCAAGTCCTGGTAACCATGAAAGGTAGCCCAAGCTCTACCCTTGATCTGGGTAACTGGGGTACCTATCACCTACGCACTTATGTGCCTGAACCACTGCGGTGTTTCAAGTGCCAGAAGTACGGACACCACCAGGCTAACTGCACAGCCAAGCCAAAATGTGGTGTCTGTAGCAAGGCACACAACACCGAGGTGTGCATCAAGGCACATAATGAAGAAAAGAAGGACACAACAGCCAAATGTCCTAACTGTGCCAAGAGGCATCACGCCTGGAGCCTGGCTTGCTCTGTCAGGAAAGAGGCGGCCCTCAAACGGCAAGAGGTTGCTAAGAAGCGACCAGACTTTGTTCCTGCCCCCCCAGGCACCTACGTCTGGGGGAGGAACAAAAGCGAAAAGGCTTCCCGACCTCCTAAGAGGAAGGAAGCTGCCCCCCAGCCGAAACCGGAGATCTCCGACAAACAGGAGTTCCCCCAAGTCAAACAAGTGCAGAGGAACCACAGGAAGAAAGGTTCCAACAGCACCACACGGTCCTCCCCAGATCCAGAAGACATGTTCTTCGACGAGGGGGGCATGTCGATCCTGATCTCTGCTGTAGTCACAGCAGTGGCAGTATCCTTGTCCAGGACCAAGGAAGAGGCGGATAAGGCAGTCGACATCGCCATGACGGCATTCAAACAGACTGTCGCAAGCATAAAGGGAAGGAAGGAGAGGGCCAGATCAGCCCAATCCTCTCCCTCACCCCAGGTCGAGACTCCCCTCCCCACTTCAACCCAGGCTATGCCCTCACAGGCAGAGCCTAGCCAGGCTATGCCCTCACAGGCAGAGCCTAACCGGACTGATTCAGTGCCACAAGCCGAATCAGAAGAAGCTGAGCCTGCCCAGGCAAGGCCAGCCAATGCACAGAAACAGCCTGGCCAGAGAAAAAGCCAAACACGTCAAGTCAGAGCTACCAAAGGCTCTCCACCCCCCAGTGGATCCAGGATAGCCTGACAGCCGAAGGAGACCCCTCAAGCAGTGAGGATCTCACAATGGAGTTGTCAGACTCCGACTGTCAATCCGAATACGACGATGTCTCTGATGTAACTATCAATTAGTAACATCATGGCACGCAATCTAAGTATTCTGCAGTGGAACATCTGTGGCTTCTCCTCAAGGAGTGCCATCCTCCACGCAATAGTGCGATCAAGGAGCATTGACATCGTCATGCTCCAGGAGACATTATCAGCGGAAGCTGTTCGCTTCTCCGGGTATCACATCTACGCGCTGCCACGTTCCGATGGCAAAAGAGGCCTGATGACCCTGGTCAAAGCAACAATTCCCTGCTCCGCAATAGCCGATGCACCGCACTGTGGAGATGTTGAATCTCTTGCCGTCGAGATTCAACTGGCCGGGGGGCCCCTGAAATTGTACAATGTGTACAGCCGGCCACACTGTAGTAGCTTAGACATCAGCCAGGTATGTGCTTCTGCAGCACACGACCGAGTGATCATAGGGGGAGACTTCAATGCACACCACCCCATCCTGGCTCCCTGCAGGGTACCAGATGCGGCTGGCTATCACATAGCCAACGTGCTTCAGACATTCCCCGAGATCGCTCTCCTCAGCAGCCAGGAACCAACGCATCTCAGAGGAGGGATCCTAGACCTCACCCTGGCCACTGCGACTCTGGTGGAGAGGATTGGCTGGCGTGTCGATGAGACCGTCACTAGTGACCATTATGGCACTATAACTACCCTCATGGATAGTGGCCCAGCCGAAATACCACGACCGAATCCAAGATGGAAAAAGACAAGGCCAACTGGCAGGCGTTCCAGAACGCCTTGGCCCACTGTCTGAGAAGCAATGAACCCACACAAAGCGAAAATGTGGAAGTGCTACAAACCAGACTTGTAGATGCCATTGATGAGGCAGCCTCACTGACCAAAACTCGGCCTGGGTCTAGGAGTCACAAAGACGCCTGGTACTTCAATGACGAGATTAGGGAGGTCAACCACAGGGTAAATATGTGCCGAAAACATTTCCGAAGGCAAAGAACCCCCGACAACCTAGCCCTCTTAAGGGAGGCTGTCAGGGATGCCAAGGAAACTGCCAGCAGAGTGAGGCAGGAAAAGTGGCTGGAATGGTGTGAGTCCTTTGATCACCATACCACCCTCTCAGAGCTATGGCAACGGGTCAAGCAAGCCACCAACTGCTCAGCCCCGAGACGCATGCACCATGACCCCCAATCAGAGGCCAACAGACTGGCGCTACAGTTCTCTGCGAGAACGAGTAGCAACAGCCTGCCAGCCGAACTGAGGGCAAGACAAGAACGCCTACAACTAGACAGACTTGCTCACATCAGAGAAAGGGCAGCCGAACCCGATAACTCAGATGTTATCTTTTCTCTGAGGGAACTAAGAGATGCATATAAAACCAGCTCTAACACAGCCCCGGGCTCTGACGGGATCTCGTACCCCATCATTTCCCACCTGGGACTGGTAGGTGAGCTTGCATTCCTGCAACTCATCAACAAGTCCTGGGAAACTTCCACTCTACCTCAGAGTTGGAAGAGGGCTACCATAGTTCCCATCCCTAAACCAAATTAGCCGGGGAAGTACCGCCCTATCTCTCTCCTCAGCTGTCTAGCCAAGACTGCCGAGAGGATGGTACTGAACCGGCTCCGATGGAAAATGGGACCCCCACACGAACACCTCCAAGGGTTCACCAGGAGCATGAGCACAGCGCACAGCATAACCACGCTCTTGAGCACAATAAGCACAGGCACATCTGTGGCAATATTCCTTGACCTGGTGAGGGCAAGACAAGAACGCCTACAACTAGACAGACTTGCTCACATCAGAGAAAGGGCAGCCGAACCCAATAACTCAGACGTTATCTTTTCTCTGAGGGAACTAAGAGATGCATATAAAGCCAGTTCTAACACAGCCCCGGGCTCTGACGGGATCTCGTACCCCATCATTTCCCACCTGGGACTGGTAGGTGAGCTTGC
The DNA here is from genome assembly GCF_015228065.2 of Penaeus monodon. Taxonomy (NCBI): domain Eukaryota; kingdom Metazoa; phylum Arthropoda; class Malacostraca; order Decapoda; family Penaeidae; genus Penaeus; species Penaeus monodon. Next base: position 18,405,588 of record NC_051397.1, read on the forward strand.
ATTCCTGCAACTCATCAACAAGTCCTGGGAAACTTCCACTCTACCCCAGAGTTGGAAGAGGGCTACCATAGTTCCCATCCCTAAACCAAAGGAGCCGGGGAAGTACTGCCCTATCTCTCTCCTCAGCTGTCTAGCCAAGACTGCCGAGAGGATGGTACTGAACCGGCTCCGATGGAAAATGGGACCCCCACACGAACACCTCCAAGGGTTCACCAGGAGCATGAGCACAGCGCACAGCATAGCCATGCTCTTCAGCACAATAAGCACGGGCACATCTGTGGCAATATTCCTTGACCTGGAGAAGGCCTTTGAATTGGCAAGTCCTCTTGCAGTTCAGGAGAGCCTGATCCAAAAAGGAATCAGAGGTAAGCTCCTGGCTTGGATAGGTGACTACTTTACGAATAGAACAGCCAGAATCAAATTCCAAGGTCACCTATCACAGTACATGCCACTAGAGAATGGAACGCCACAGGGTGGGGTTCTCAGTCCAGCCTTTTTAATACATTAATGTCCTGTATCCTCAACATAAACCTCCCAGTGAGGTGCAAGATCATCTCCTATGCAGACGATCTTGCTATCATCTCCACTGGACCATACTGCCTAAACAAAGCCCAGCGTTGTCTGGACCTGGTATCCGAGGAGTGTTGCAGGACAGGACTAAAGATCTCTGCAGCCAAATCCAAAGCCATGGCTCTGAGACAGAGAGTTCAAGGCACAAGTCTGAAAATCCAGGGAATAGACTTGGAGTGGGTTCAGGACTACCTCTACGTTGGGGTAAGGATAGACCGGACCCCCTCCTTCCACAAGGAGGTCCAGTACCTGGTTGACCGAACAAAATCAAGACTGTCCGTCATGAGAGCAATGAGTGGAAGACGCATAGGGGCCAGACACAGAGTACTAAGATCATTCTATGTACATGCTGTCAGGCCCATTGTAGACTATGCCTCCCTCGCTCTGATTGGCATTAAGAGAAAACATAAAGACCAACTGGAGACAGTCCAAAACGAAGCCGCCAGGGTCATTATGGGTGCCCCAAGGTGGGCGAAGGTCCTCAACCTCCTTGTGGAGGCAAACCTTTTCCCCTTGGCCTCACGAATTGACCTAATGGCAGCACAATTCTTATCAAAGGTCATCCAGGCTCCCAGGAACACAAGCCTAAGACATAAAATAGTCAGACGCCTAGAACAGGATAACGAGCTGTTTGCAAACAACTCCTGGCTGTCTCACACATCCAGGGTGTTAATACGCCATCAGCTCAAAGAAGCACTACTGGCCAAGGGCATGGACTCCCCTCACCCTGACTTTGTCGAAGTCCCGCCGTGGGCACAAACCTCGATAGAGTTCTCGGTCATGAGACTGGCAAGCAAAAAGAATGAATACTGTATGCCTAGCCTAAAGGCAGAAACCCAGAGGGTCATTGCAGCCATCACCCCTTCGGGGAGCAGAACATATTACACGGATGGATCGGTCGATCCCTTGACCCACACTGCAGGCGCCGGCTTCGCAGTAAGGGATGCCACAATATCCATGAGGGTAACAGACAATGCCTCCTAGCTACAGGCAGAGGCAGTTGCTATCATGGGTGCACTGCGCCACGCGTCCGTGAGGGAAGGACACGTGGTCATACACACAGACTCCAAAGGAGCCGTCGACTGTCTTCAGCAGCGCTCACCCACTGACAACATCTACCTTCTGACTACCATCCTCACACTGGCACAGAGGATTCTTGCACAGGGTAGAAGAATTATCATAAACTGGGTCCCCTGCCACATAGGGATCAGAGGTAATGAGCTTGCTGACAGATTAGCAGAAGTTGGCAGGGGTATGCCCCCTAATCCCATGATAATACATCAGAGCCGAAAATTACTTAGGAGGAGGTGTACGGTGACGGCCACCTCCTTCCTCCTGCAGCTTCACAGAGAGGAAACGAGATCCTCCCCCTCGGCCAGCTGGTACTCAGATGCCACAGGCTATGAACCACTGGCACTCTCTGAAATAAACAACAGAGGTACCGAAGTCATTCTGCACAGAATGCGCCTAGGTTACCACTCTACATGGCAGGTCATACAAACCACAGAACGTGAAGAGAGGTGTTGCATGCATTGCTGCGAGCCGAACGCCACACTTGTACATTACTTGGAGAATTGCGTGCACACGCAATTCCTAAGACAAAGCCCGCAGAACACAGCCGTCGTGCTGGTAAAGAGATTATGCGAGATGCTTACACCACGGCTACAGGAGCGCCTGCTGGCAATCCCACCGCCACGGTAAGCACCGAGTGTCAGACAAACAAATGAGACAGCCATAAAATGCTGACACAGGCCGGGCCATAAGTGAAAGGCCCAGGCGAAGCCAGAACTCTCAAGCAAGTAACCCAAGATGAACTTGACATTAGGTTTGGCCGCCATGTGGTGTATATCTGGGTAACACTTTTTTGTGTGTGTCTGGTCCTCAGCCAGGTCAATAGCTATTACTCATATCAAATTCGCCTGATATGTCATTGGGGTCTGAAATCGCATACAAACAAGGGTTAGGTTTGGTCGCCATGTGGTGTAAATCTGGGTGAGACTTGGGTTACTTCACTTGTTTCAATATTTCACTTGTTAAGGAATAATCCAGGCGATACACCACAGACCCCCTTCTTCAGCTTCGTGTGTCCCACACGATCGACAGAGGTAAAACCCCAAACAGATTGCCCGAAACGGCAATGATAAGGGATCCGGTAATCCTTAACTGTATTGCTGCTGGACAAGGGAAAAAACTCCATGTCCCCAATAACTGGGAGAGAATACAACCCTGTGTATTCATAAAACTGGACTCCTGCCAGGACATTGGGCCACCGAGATGAAAAACCTCTCCAGTACTTAGCAAAACAACTAATCATCAGGTAAAGATGCCCCGATACAATATGTCCCACATATGGTAATTGTCTCTACTGCACTGTAAAAGGGGCACAATATGATGTCGCAGGAATGCCATGTGAAGGTTCTTGCATAAGGAGTCATCTGCACATCTTCTACACCGCTTTTGTATTGATGGCATCTTCTAGTACTGGGCATTAACACCAAGCAGAGATCACCATGCATCAGGCTTTCAGCCAATAAGAGAGGATTCCATGGTTCTAACAGACATCCGAAGAGATGACAGGGCAGGACACAACTGTCAGCTGTGGTTCCAGTAGCCAGCAGAGTCATCATGGCAAGCCATGTATGTGATGGCAGGATCTCGTCATTCCATCAGTCTCAGGATCTGCAACAGCAATATTACAGCAGAAAAACGGAACAGAAAATTCTGCATGAGCGGGAACAATAGGACGAGCATGAACCCAAATTATACTGGAGTACTCGAACAGCTTGTAGAATCTTCTTGCACAGTATAATAATATTAGGAAATCTCCAGCATCAGCACATTCTACTTTTATATTATGCTCAACTTATCTCAGAGTGGCTGGTATATTGGGAACAGGAACATCTAATGGCTTGTTTAGCACATACTTAGCTAGTTCTTTCCTGCTTCAGCTCACTCTATATTTAATTATACTCAGTGACCAGGATGCTTCCTCTTTTGTTCTGGTGACTTTGGTGGCAGACAATTGGGACATTAGATTGTACGTGGGCCAACCTGACAAGTCACCCCTCACCTCAAAGTCCATATCACCCTCTTTATCAGAGCCTAGGGATTGGGAAGAAAGCATCTCTTCCTCACTGTCACTATAATCTGATCATGAACTGGGTATGCACTCCTCACTTTTATTCTCGTGAGATGACATGCATCCTTCTATTTTAATCTTATCAGTGTGCACTAATAATTCGCGACCAGACCGAATGTTTTTTAGCCTGTAGACTATATCACTAACTTTGGCTACTACACGGTTTGTAATTTCTTAGATATCCTGCATTGGGCTGAGAAGTTATAGAAGTTGCATCCCGTGTGTATATATCTTTCACCTGGGATCGTGACTGGTATCTTTCACGGTTAGCTGCGCCTTTCTCCAAGTACAGCTGACACCGATTATAGACTTTGTTTGCAATAACTGAAGTCTTGTGTCTCAGGTCCTCTATGTTGTACCATGGACCATTATATGAAAGAATTTTCAATATGGTACTGAGGATCCTTGTTATACATAAGGAAAGTGAGGAGAATCATGGATTGTCCTGTGATATGCTGAATTGTAGGCAAATACGGCAAAAGGAGCAGTGTATCTCATTTTTAGGGTCATCATATATTGTACTCCTTAATATTTGCATTATGGTCCCATTTACATGCTCCACCAACCCATTACTTGATGGATGGAATGGAGTTGTAGTGTGCCTGTTTATCTGCAACAACCTACAAATGTCTTTAAAAACTTCATTTATAAATTCTCCTCCACCATCTGTTATTACATGTTTTGGAATGCCGTGGATACTGACAACATGTGTTATAAAAGCTGGGCTACTTCTTTTGTTTCTTTGTTTTGTAGTGATACAGCTATGAGGAATCGGGTCAGCACATCAATTACTGTCAGCACATACTTTGCCCCATTATTTGTAACCGGGAGTGGGCCTATCAATCTAGGTGTGTACACTCAATTCTTCCTCTTACACTGGGAACCGATGCAGCGGAGCAGTCACATTTTACATTTTAGGCAAACAATACATGACTTTACATATTTGGACGTCCTTGACATAACCCGGCCAGAATACAAACTTCTTTAGTCTTCTCAACGGTAACCTGGACCCCTCCATGACTGCCAAGTGGAGGCAATGGGCCAGATACGATGCTATGTTTTTATACACGTCTGGAACAACCACTCAAATGTCTAGCTGATCATATATTTGACATGGGTATGATAGAGAACTCCATCTTGTAGTATTTGAAATCATTGACATAGACTTAGTACAATGGTGAGCAGAGGTAGTTATAATTGGTAGTTGGCGTGACTCTTTATTTCTAAAGTTGACACATATGAAACACGAGAGACATGTCTAGTTATAGGGGTAATCGCGGTATGCGGGTCGCGGCCAGCTAGCCCGGAGGGAGAGGGCGAAGCCGGCCTTAACGGGCCTAGTGCTTGACACAAACTCTCGGTCAAACTAGGTGAGATATAAAATGTGACCTTCCGCCCTCGCTAAGCAGGTGGTTCTTATTTGTGACTTTGGATCCGCGTGGTATCTAGCCACGTGGTCCACTGTTAACAGAAATAATGTACAGTGTAGCATGCGGGGTCCGGTGACCTCATCTCGCTCCCCATGCCCCCTCCAGCTGCTTCTATTCGTTTCCGGCAGCTGGAATGGTCATTACTTATACTGAGGATGACCTACGCCTCATGGAGTTCGTCGCCAGCCACCTAGCACGTAAGGTCGGCTCTGCCCTTGCTCTCCTCGGGCGGGCTGACCCATGACCCCCACGCTCGCGCTTTTACCTTTTAGACAAGTCGTCGCGTCGCGTAGCGTGTGTTCACCCCTTCACAAGTGTTGTGAGTCCAGACATACGTTGACTACCCTCTAGACTTTTACAATCTGGTGTCAGGGTGGCGCTGCGTCCTTCCGGCTCACAGCATGAACGCAAACCTTTGAAGAAAATCTGCTCGACTGCTTCAAAGACATGGCTAAGAAAAAAAAACATGTAAATACATGTTTGGGCCCCTTTTCTTATTTCTTTTCCTTCTCCATATATGTGTTAAGCCTGTTAGTTTTTTGTTGGGTTAAAAAGTGCTAAATGACAGCAAATGGCACGTTCTCACACTATTTCCTTCACCTCAGATGGCACTTCTGTGTGATCGAGTATGTGGTCAATAAACATGAATATCGTCGTTAGTTAAGTAGTTAATTGATTTCTCTTGTTTTTAGAGATTTATGTTGTTTCATCTGCAGCGAATTTATGCGTTCTTGATTTTATCTTATCGCGAATATCATTTCATTTTATCTCGTTCCTCCCCTCGCCCCACTGACCGTCCCTTTTCTTTCGCTTGCGGTCCACTTGGATGAGAAAAGGTTGTTTTCCCGTCTTGACCTAACCTCACTTCTCTTTTCTCGGTCGTGGCGACATGGAAGGATCAAAATGACCGCTTGGTTCCCTGTATTTGGTTGTTTTTTTGTTGACGCCTTGGGGGTTAACCATGGCATTGTTACATTGCTTTTTGGTGACACAGGTAACGTAACGCAATTCATTAAAATGTATTATTTTGAATATAGCGTAGGATCTTCCCCCATTTCATAGTGCACAGGATGCACGATATTGCCCCGGGTTGTGTAAAACGCCTAATAGATCTGCGCTCCGTCGTTCGAAAATAGGTACAATAACCAATCAGCACCTTTGAGTCGGTGTGACCCGCGGTTATGAAAGTTATTAATGTATGGACTAGGGTTTAAGCTAGAATCATTATTCGCATATTAATCACACCTTTTCACCCTTTTGAAGTCGTTTGCATGTTTGGGTGTATCCCAAGTGTGATTCGTGATAATTTAATATCCTTAGGGAATTTCGCGAGTGCCCATCACAGATAGGCAGAAAGAGCTGGTTGTTTTCCTGGCTCGAGTCGCTTCAGTCAATGTACGGTATTTTGGGTATAGGATCCCCCGTACATGAAGTCTTACATGCATAGCTAGACTTGTACCTCGGCAGTTCAGATTTTCTGACCCCGAGAAGATTTGCCTGATAAAAAGTTGGCGAATATTTTTTTCATGTCACCATTCATTCATGCTATATTCTGTCGCATATCTTATAAGTTGAATTCATGTGGTAGTTGAAATAATTTTATATAGCTAACATTGCTAATTTACTTCAGTTTTGTTATAGTGAACATTAATATTCGTGGTTGTGATTCATTCTCTCGCTTTCCCTCTCATTCACACTAGCTGTCATACACACATGCATACACACACACATTCACCTCACTCACACACGCAGAACAAAAGACACTGAACCTTTTCATTAATAGGGTTGGTTGCTGTCTTAGTGCCAGCGTCAAGATTTAAGATGTATCTCTTTAGCCCACAATTTTGTCTTTCGTGACGAGTGACTCGTACTTGATGTACAAATTACATTTATTTCTTCCCCGTGTGACGACTGTGGTTCAAGTAAATCCTTGCGGATTGCCTATGCCATTTCCCTTATCTACTCTCATATCTATCAGAGACGGTTAGTAGTTCAAGCCAGGTCCATGCGGATCACTACTGACGTCTCCATCTCCATTTTCTTCTTTATCTTTGTAAAAATAAAACACAAAATAAAAAATAAAAGACGAAAATAAATAAAAAAACAATATTAATCTTTTTCTCTTACTCTGGCCCTTACGTGTATGAATCTGGTTCCTCGACTATATATTGCAGTCAGACCGGCACAGCACCGAAGGAGGACCCTTAGGATGCTGTGAGAGAAGCACCAGCAACTTGCTGCAGGTACCTGTCACCCCAGGATGATGTGCATGGGCGACGCCTGGTGAACGCCTGCAGATCCGGTCAACTCCAGGAGCTGTAGCGCAGGTATAAGCTGCCCGAGATGCCACCCCTGCCCTGGACGCCCGTAGATCCAGATGAAGATTATGAAGATGTGTGAAGGAGGATGTCACCGAGGAGGACCTGGACGAGATCTGTGAGGACGTGTGGACGAGGACGCCCCGAGTTAGGCTGGGCCAGGACTATGAGGAGGTCTAGACGAATCCAAAATCAAGGAGGACCTGTGCGAGACTTTCGAGGACGTGTGGACATCGAGGACGGACAGATTACACCAAGGACCAGGAGGATGCGAGGACAGCAGGGATGAGTAGCCATGAAGATGCACCAGGACAACGCACGAGAACGAGATGACCAGCAAGTTAGGTCACCATTGAAGGCGCCTCGAGGGCGAGGCGCGAGTAGGTGGCCGAGCAATATAGGATGTGCATAATTCTATTTCTGTTACCAGTGGACCACGGGCTGGTACCACGCGGATCCAAAGTCCCAAATAAGAACACCCACTCTCCGAGGCGGAGGTCATCCTTGGTATAAGTAGTGGACCGTTTCCAGCTGCCGGAAGTAATAGAAGCAGCTGGAGGGGGCATGAGGTGAGGTCACCGGACCCGTCTGCTACACTGTACAGCATCCTGATCCATCCTAACTTTAAGTGGGTCCCAGGCTATCACTACTCCGAATCATATTTAATGTTCTCTTCCACTCCGTGTCACGCGATACAATATAGTTATCAATGGGGTGATCCACTATTCTACATATGCTCACCACATCCTATGTGTCCCGCATTTGGCAGAGAATCAATCACAGTCT
>NC_051397.1:18413930-18416430 GCF_015228065.2 Penaeus monodon
CACTAAGTTTATTTACCACCCTGGCTATCTGCTCAGAGTGGGCATCGTGATACAGTTTAACATTCTGACATGTAAGTATTCTGAGATTTGTATTACATGGTAAAATAAAAATATAAATTATACATCATACAAAAAAAATCAATGATATGCTTTTACCACTGTGTTTACATAACACTATTCTTTGTTTATGGCAGTTTTACATAGTAAATTTAGGATATAGTACGATTACATCTTTCAATGCATCAGATGAAATGAAATATTTACATAAATCTTTATACCTCATGTTAGGTGGTTTGAAAGGATGCATCATATAACATTTCTTCTTTACGCAGTCTACATCTAGATCATCTGCACTTCTTGCACCGTGCAGTTGGAGACTAAAACCTTACAGGCTAAGCCTTTAGATATCCCCTCCACGACACATGAGAAAGGATCCAAAGCCAGTATAGTTTAGTCTTCGTCTTACCCTTCCTGTGGATTTTTTTTTTTTTTTTTTTGTTTTTTGTACTGCTAGTCCCTGCCCTTTACTATGTTGCTTTCCCATACATATATTCTAATGAAAACATAAGTGAGTACATACCTGTTCATACATTAATAACTAAACACACAAGAAGATGAAAACAGACACCCTATAGACTTTAACTGTAAAATAATTGAAAAGACTGCATTGCAAACGCTGTGTATTGCATCATTAATGTATCATCTAACAACCACATCGAATAATATGATATCCTGTCAACCTAATTGTTAATGTTTTTAATGCTTTAATTAAAAGAATTAGTACGAGGGATATTATGTTCTGACTATAACACTCACCAGAATATATCTGCTAACGAAAAGAATAATAACGATATTCACAAAACCTTAAGGGAACACTGGAACGTATGAATGTTAGTGCCAATAACCTGCGAAAAAAAACTCACCTGTGCATTTTTGAAGTAGTTGTACAACATCATGGCGTTGAGCGGCGACCAGCAGATGAAGAAGGCGGCCAGCACCACTGCAGTCATCACCACGACCTGCAGCGCCGGGGTAGCCAATGAAACGACTTTTGGAACGAATAGAGTATATGTATGTAAAGCTTCACAGACCACACACACACAACACACACACACACACGACACACACACACACACACACAACACACAAATATACAAACACATACACAAACAAACATTTTAACACACAAACACACACACACTCACAGCATACACACACACACATACACACCACACACACACACACACACAAACACACACCACACACACACACACACACAATACACACAAAAACAATATATATATATATATATTATATAATATATATATATGATATATATTTAATATATTATAATATATATATATAATATATATATATGTGTTGTATGTATGTATGTATGTATGTTTTATATATAAAATATTCTATGTATATATATATATATATTATAATATAATTTAGTATTTTGTGTGTGTGTGTGTGTGTGTTTGTGTGTGTGTGGTGTGTGTGTGTGTGTGTGTGTGTGTGTGTGTGTGTGTGTGTGTCTGTGTGTGTAATGTCTGTAAACATATAGATATATGTGTGTATACATACATACATACAATACACCACACACACGCACACACACACAGATATATATAATATATATATATATATATATATATATATATATATATATATATATATATATATATATGTAAGCGACACGTGAGTTGGGAGCACCACTCGCCAGATTGTGAGCGAGTGGCCACCGCAAGCCACCAGAATATGAGTGACACGAGAGATTAGGAAAGCACCGCGTCACCATTGTGAGCGAGACGAAGGATGGACTTTGGGTGGGTTCAGTGAAAACGGGCTTAGCTTGCTGGTTTATTCTTGAAGACAGTTTATGAGACCCCCAAGAGACCCCGTGTACCTGGGTGGATACGAAGTGATGGAGCTGACCTGTGTGGCTTGGCTGTTGCTGTGTTTCTCCCTGTGCTCTCTGCTACGGCGTGTCCTTTTATGCGCGGTTCCCCTTCGATAACGGATGTTTGTTCCCTGTGCGAAAGAGAAACCGCGACATCTGCGCCTGCCAAGGAGAAGGGCTGCGGCCTTGGACGGAGGTGTGAAGTGTACATCCTCTTGCTACGTATTTTTGCAATATATATATATATATATATATATATAATATAAAATTTTATATATAATAATATATTTTATTAATTTTATATATATATAATGTGTAAAACATAAAATTTTATGCAAACACACACACACCACCACAAATATACATATATACATATATAATATATATATATATATATATAAAATATATATATATATATATATATATATATATTATATATTATATATATAATATATATATATATATATATTATAAATGTGTAATGTGTGTAGACATACACATATATACCCAATATACATAAATACATATATATTATATATTTGAATATATAATATATATATATATATATATGGGGGCCGCGGTGGCCGAATGGTT
>NC_051397.1:18423930-18426430 GCF_015228065.2 Penaeus monodon
AAGACAACTAAAGACAACTCTACCAAGGCGTACGAAAAACATCACACGAAAATTTAAACTACAATGGACACTATCAAAAACTGAAGATGGAACTTGTTTTATTGATGGCAAAAGAAGTCACAAAGATAGAGGGAATCCAATTATTGTTCCAACTTATACAAAAGAATAAAAATCTAACAAAACATTAATTAGACTCAATGACAGCGGGGCATGAACCACCGCCACTGCTGGACGAAAGTTATAAAAGCCATAAAAGAAGTAAAGAATAACAGAGCCCCGGAAGGAATAGATGAACTACAGCAGAAACTAATTACGAATGTGGCGAAAGTGTTGAATACTTCTTCTACAAACTCTGTACAAAAATATGAATGAAAGAAAATGGCCGAAGACTGGGTAAAATCAGTCTTACTCCATACCTAAAAAAGTGACGCACTCCAATGCAACAATATAGGACAATGCCTTAATAAGTCACAGCAGCAAAATTTGTTTGAAAATTATTGCTGAAACGAATGAAGTTGAAGTTAAGAGAGTAAATTGCCAGACGAACAAAGCGGGTTTTCGCCCTGAAAAGTACCAGAAACCAGATTCTAATTAAATGAACATAGAGAAAAACAGAGAACATCAAAAAGACCTATACCTGTGTTTCATCGATTATGTGAAAGCTTTTGATACTGTGATCACGATATCCTAGAATAATAACATGTAACGATAATGAAGTTTCCAAAACACACCATCCAATTAATAAAAGCCTTGTAGACCAACAAACAAGCAGCTGTAAGAACCTTATGGATTAGCGCTGTTTTAAAACAGAAGGTTGAAGCAAAACAAGGAGTCGACAGGGTGCATTCTGTTCTCCGCACCTCTTTAATATCTTATTCTGAAACAATTATGATGAGGTGCTCTAGAGAATTTTGAAGGAAAATGGGAGTTGGAGGATACAAATATCAAATTGCGGTACGCCGATGATATAGTTTTGATCGCCAGCAGTATCACTGAAACTACAAACAACTACTAGATAAAGTTAGAGAAGCAAGCGAAAAGGCGGCTGTTTCTTAATGCCAGAAAAACTAAGATCATGAAGATTCACAAGATAACCGGCAAATGAACAATGATGAACATGTTACAATCATGGACTGATTGTGGAAAATGTGAAAGAGTCACTTATCTTGGAGCTGTTTTAACTAATACAATGAGAATTTCACCGGAGATAAAAAGAAGAGATACCTTGCCAAAAAGCGCCACAATTGCTCTCAATAACATCTGGAAAGACCGAAGCATTACCTACGGGACAAAGCTGAGTTATTGAAAATCTATTAGGTTTTCCCAATTGCATCATATGGTCTGAGTGTGGGTGTGAAAGTAGATAGACAAGAAAAAGATCCAATAGTTTTGAAATGTGGTGTTACCGACGAGGTAATTCGTATTAGCTGGACAGAGAAGAAGACGAATGATGAAGTGCTGAGAAAGATAAAATTGTAAAAGCCCGATGTTGGACATCTTGAAACAAAGAAGGAAATTAACGTTATTGGTCATGTAATGAGAAGTAAACGTATTTGAGAAAAACTTGCTGACAGGGATGGTGATAGGAAACAGAGAGAGGCAAACCGAAGACAAGAGCTGAGCGACAATATCAAAGATATTTGCGGGCTGTCGATGGTATAAGTGGAAAGAAAAAGCGTAAGAATCGAGGTTTAGTGGCGAAGGAGTGGAGAGGTCCACGGCTGCTCAACATGAGCATACCGTTATGAATTGTCTAGGTTAATGTATATGTATATAAAGTATGAAACATATTCATATTGGACAAATGTAGACAAGGTATAAATGAGAATAGACATTTATTTCGACCGAAAGTACGTAATCGTAAAACGTTCAAATACATCTCTTATATTGTGAGTATTCATTCTAATTATACCTTGTCTACGTATATATGTATATACTGTATATGATATGTATATGTATATTATATTATTATATCTATATATCTATATATATATATATTATATATATATATTATATATAAATATATACATACATTATATATATATATAATATATATAGATATATATATATATATAATATACACACACACACAACCCACACACACACACACACACGCCCACACAAACACACACACATATATGTGTGTGTGTGAATGTGTGTGTGTGTGTGTGTGTGTGTGTGTGTGTGTGTGTGTGTGTGTGTGTTGTGCGTGGGCGTGTGGTGTGCGTGTGCGTGTGCGCTGTGCGAGGGAGTGTGCGTGTGGCGTGCTCGCGTGTGCGTGTGTGTGTGTGTTTGTGTGTGTGTGTGTGTTTGTGGTAGTGTGGTGTGTGTGTGTGTGTGTGTGTTGTTGTGTGTGTGTGTGTGTGTGTTGTGTGTGGTTGTTTTGTGTGGTGTGTGTTTGTGTGTGGTTTGTGTTGTGTGTCTGTTTGTGTGTGTGTGTGTTAGTGTGTGTGTGTGTGTGTGTGGGTGTGTTGGTGTCTGTGTCTGTGCGTCTGTGTGT
>NC_051397.1:18431430-18433930 GCF_015228065.2 Penaeus monodon
ATAAATAGAAATTGTATAATCCTCTCTCGATAAGTCCCAGACTGTTTGTAAGAAGGAAGGATGGAGTAACGCCTATATGGACCTTTAGTTTCTGAAGTTTTAAAAGCAACAATCAAAAAGCCTAAAGTATAGATGAAACATCTGTACACACCTTTCCTCGGGACTCTAACACGGCCTACCTTACTCGGCTCATGTGCACAACTACGCTTCACACACACACATACGCACACTACTGTCGTTCCTTTTTACAATTATTCCTGACCTTCCATCCGTATTACATCATACACTCGTTCCCAAAAACGTATACAATCGGGGTGGGTTCGGCGTGACCTCTTACACCCTTTCAATGAGCCTAGCGGACGGTTGCATATAATAAACACAACAAAAGAAAGAACATCTACTGAAATATCAATGGCATCAGGAGTTCAAACATCAAGCCAAGCACGATATTCAGTCTGATTGTTATTTAATGTTCTGCCAAATTTGTTTAAACAAGCATATATAATATCTGTGGGTATATAAATATAGAATAATAGAAACATCCTATATGAAAAAAACAGAATACCCAGTGTCATTAATGGAATGAAGGTGTTTTTTTTTGGGGGGGGGGGGGGGAAAAAAAATTTGAATTTCAGCCTAATCGCAAACGCACTGCGATAATGGTGAAACTGAAAACAGAATAATGCTAATGTGACAAAACTAACGCACCATTTATATATTCCAAAGCTTCGTTCCTCATCAAAATCAACTATTTATCTTAATGAACCATCTTTTATCAACACTATGGACGTAAGGTAAAGAAAATTACAGAAACTGAATCTTCAGGACCCATAGTTATAGAATGTGCATGTGAGTGAGAGTATGTGTGTGTCAGAGTATATGTGTGTGTAGATTACCGGGACGATCTGCAGGTCCCTCATGAGAACTAGGAGCGCCACGACCACGGAACGACCATGGTGGCGATTGGTGGCGGTAGGGCGTCAGTCGCGTAGGCGGGCACGGATGGGCATAGTCACAGCGTAGAGGCGGGCACAGGCCACGGCCAACCAATGTGAGCACAGACACGGTACGGGAAGTTCACTGAGGGCAGGTCAGGTCTCTCAGATGAAAAAAAAGAAGGAAAATCTTGATCGCCAGCCGTGATATCATTTGGTTTATGGGATTGTATTTCTCTCGTTTAAAACCTAGTGCTATTTGAATTTAGAAAATTATATTCTTTAAACAGCATTCTTAAAGATTTCATGTAAAGATATCTGTTAACTTCTATTTATATGTATGAGTGATATATTGATAAATTCATTCATTTATGTGCTCACTTATCTATTACTTATCTAACCTATTCAGCCTCTTTATCAGCTAATTCATTCATTTACTTCTTTCGTCTTCTTTAACTCTCCCCTTCAGTTATGCATATAGACAACCTTCCACCAGGACATTTATCTTGCAGATGGAGCGGTCCAGCCACATAAAGAGGGCTCGTGATCCTGTTAACGATCGACGGCCAACAGAAAATGGTAAAAGAAATCGGCACAGCGATGGTCACGAGCAGGTAGTTGACGGTGGATCGGGAGGGACGCGCTCAGGTTAACACACACCGCCATCACGGAAGGTCCCGCACACGGACAGCAGCAGACCATGCGCCATCAGGAGATCTACCATGATTAGAACGCTCCTACGTATGTATATGCATCCAAGGCAGCAGACAGACACATGGTTGATACACGAACGCATGCCCGCATGCGTGAATACACAAATTCTCACTCATACATATCCATCCGTCCATTCACTTGTCTATCTATCTGTCTTTCTGTCTATCTATATATCCATCTATATCTTTATCTATCTATCCGTCCATATGTCTATTTATCTGCCTCTCTATCTGCCTATCTATCTATCTATCTATTTATCTATCTATTTGTCTGTCTGCGTACCTATCCACCCACCTATCTCTCTCTCTCTCTCTCTCTCTCTCTCTCTCTATCTATCTATCTATCTATCTATCTATCTATCTATCTATCTATCTATCTATCTATCTATTTATCTTGCTATATATCCCTCTATCTATCTTTCTACCTATCTGCCTGCCTCACATATCTACCAACTACCTGCCTACCTACCTACCTATCTATTTATCCATCCGTCTATCCATCTGTCTTCCTGCCCACACATTTCCGTATCTATCCATCTACAAACATTTTCATAACCCAAAAGGACATAGTATGCAACCATCTACGCCTTGCAACCCATCTTGATAAGGCAATTAATTACCTTCAGAACAGCGTCGCCGTCTAGATGCCAGGTGGGGGGCGAGGCGTTGAAGCTCTGGTTAATGGGAAACGTCTGTGTGCTGTTGCAGACCCAGCTCATCGTGAGAGGTGGTGTTGGTGTCCTGAAAAGAAATGAGATTTGCTTAATGTTCGATTTTTTAAGTGAATTGCACACACACACACACACACACACCACACACACACACACACACACACACACACACACACACACA
>NC_051397.1:18438930-18459272 GCF_015228065.2 Penaeus monodon
TCTCCTGTACTAAGACCAAAGATTCAGGACTTTGTGGGCCCCTGTTAGGGGAACCCGTTCGTGTTTAACCATGCTGCGGCGAGGAGTGGAAGTTACAGAGAGGTTTACATACCTTGGTAGCGTTGTCAATAGCTCTGGGCTGTCAGACCAAGAAGTCAATAGACGGATTGGTCTGGCAACAGGAGCCATAAACTCCCCCCCCCCCCTGCATCAACAAGAGCGTTGGACATGTCTATGCAGACGGGACCAAGCTACATGTCTTCAGGCCTTGATACTGCCAGGTTTTGCTCTATGGAAGCAAAAAAACCTGGCACAACGCCTATTTAGTGTTCTCGGAGGCTTGTCTGAGCCGTTTGTAAACAGTCCCTTCGCCCGGATCATGGGGTACAGTTGGCAGGACACATGTCCAACCGACGGTTACACCGTGAGACTGACATGGGGGGGGGGGGGGGGGAAAAAAAAAAAAAAAAAAAAACCCCCTAATTTTACTTGCATATCCGGAGGGGTGATGCAGCCATGCGCCTCATCGGCGTTAACCCTGATGATGATGATATATATGTATGTATTAGAGATATAAGATACCAAAATTTGTACACACACACAGCACACGCACCACACCAACACACACACACACACCACACACACACACACACACACACACACACCACACAGATATATATACAGATATAGATATATATATATCTATATATATATTATATATAGATTATATATAATATATTATATGAATACACACACACACACACACACACACACACACGCATGATATAGATCTATAGATAGATATATAGAGAGAGATAGCTAGGAGAGTATATATATAAGAGAGTAGAGGTAGGGAGATAGTATAGCTATATATACAGATATATATATATATATATATATAATATTATATATATATAATATATAGATATATATATATATAGGGAGAGAGATATATTTAGAAGAAAGAGGACGAGCGAGCGATGAGGGGCGAGGAGAGAGAGAGATTCATCTCTCTATCTATCTAATTATCTATCTGTTTAGCTATCTGTGTCTATCTATCTATATATATGTGGGAGGTTGTGTGTGTGTAGTTTTCTATATTATATATATATATATATATATATTATAGTATATATATTATATATATATAATATAGTAGTAAGATATATATATATATAAATGTGTGTGTGTGTGTGTGTGTGCTGTGTGTGTTGGGCATGTGTGGGTGTGTGGTGTGTACATTCGTTGCGATATGTGCTGAGTAAGGTGTGTGGTGTGTGTCGTTGTGTGTTTGTGTGGTGTTTGTGTGTGATGTGTGTGTGTGTGTGTGTGTGTGTGATTCGTTGCGACATGTGTTGAGTAAGTGTGTTGTGTGTGTGTGTGTGTGTGTGTGTGTGTGTGTGTGTGTGTGTGTGTGTGTGTGTGTGTGTGTGTGTGTGCATTCGTTGCGACATGTGTTTGAGTAAGTGTGTGAGTGTGTGTGTGTGTGTGTGTGTGCGTGTGTGTGCAAGTGTATGGGTGAGTGTGAGTGTGATTGTGATTGTGATTGTGTGTGTGTGTGAGTGTGGTGTGTGGTGTGTGTGTGTGTGATGTATGTGTGGTGTGTGGTGTGTGTGTGTGTGGCTAGGCCTGCATTTACAGTCTTTGACCTGTCATCTGCAGTCTGGTTAACATCCCCCTGAACTGCTGAGGGGCGTGTTCATCCCTCTCTGGAAGGGGATAGGGGATCGTAGGGATTGTAGCAAATACCGTGGCATTACACTGCTCAGCATACCAGGCAAGGTTCTCGCCCACGTTGTTATGAAAAGGATCCGCGACCAACTACTGAGGCATTCAGAGACGAGGCAGTCTGGATTTAACTCCTGGGAAGTCACAATAGACCGGATACTAGCGCTTCGAGTTAATTGTGGAGCTCCGTCGTGAGTGTGGTCGGGAGTTGCTTGCAACCTAATTTGCGACCTCAGAGGCGATTGACTCGGGCATCGAGAATTCGCTATGGGAGATCCTAGACTCAGGGGAATTCCGACGCAGGATTATTGGCTAATAGCAAGCCTCTATACTGGTACTGGAAAGTGCTGTTAAAGTGTGGTGGGGGTCTGGGAACTTCCTCCCCTGTTAATTCAGGGGTGAGGCAAGGCTGTGTCCTTGACACCAACACTTTTAAAACACCTGTATGGACTTGGATAATGGGCAGAGCTCTTTTACTAGCCAAAGGTCCCCCCCCCCAGTGTGGAGCAAACAATAGGCAAAAAATCAAGTATCAGACCTTGACTTTGCCAATGATATTGCTATCCTATGTGAGTCCTTGGAGTCATGGTGGGGCTCTTGGATGATTAGTAATGAGGCGAAAGCCCTTAGGCCTAGAGGTCTAATAGACTAAGGACCAAGATCAGGTACTTTGTGGCCTGTTAGGGGAACCCGGATCGGGTGATCCATGCTTGCGGCGAGGACGTTGGAAGTTACAGGCAGTTCTACCATACCTTGTAGCGTGTTCCATAATTATGGGCTGTCGACACGAAAGTCAATAGATGGATGGTCTGGCAACAGGAGCCAGGGAATTCGATCAACAAGACGCGTTTGGAGATGTCTGAAGTGGTACCTATGAAGAAGGGACCAAGCTGAATGTCTTCAGGCCTTGATACTCCAGCTTTGCCTATGGAAGCAAAACCTGGACAGTATTTAGTGTCCGAGGCTTGTCTGATGCCTTGATAACATGTCCTTTCGCCGGATCATCGGAGGTACAGGTTGCAGGACCACATGTCAACGACGGTTACACTCGTGAGAATGGCATGGGACCTCTTACTTGCATAAATCGGAGGGTGGATGGTCCATGCGCCCTCATCGGCTGTTAAACCCCTGATGATGTATTTAGAGATATAGATAAAAATTTGTACAAACACACATGCACACTGACACACACACACACACACACACACATATATATATATATATATATATATATATATATATATATATATATATATATATATGTATATATATATATGTACATATATATTACAGATATATACATATATATATATATAAAATATATATATACCTATATATTATATATATATATATATATATGTGTGTGTGCCTGGGTGGTTGGTGGTTTGATGTTGTGTGTGTGAGTATGGGTGTGTGTGGTATGTGTGTATCACATACATACATATATATATATATATATAATATATATATATATATATATATATATATATACATATATATATTATATATATATATATATTATATATATCTATACTTATATATATATATATATATCTCAGACACACCACACGGCACACACACACACACACAAACACATACACATATACATACAACACACAACACACACACATGTATATTATGTATTCCATATATAATTATATAATATATATATATATTTTGTGTATATATATATATATATATATATACATATATGTACACACACACACACATATATATACATATATATGTATGTGTGTCTGTGTGTATATATACATATAGATACAGATATAGATATAAATTTGTACACACACACACACACACACACACACACACACACACACACACACACACACACACACACACACACACAATTATATAGATATATATATATATATAATCTATATATATATATATAATTGCAAACGTTTCGGAGATGCAATCACCATCATCAGTGTTACAACCAAAACAGGGAAATTTAATTCTAGTACATACATGTCAGGCTAGGCTCTATCACCGCATTCTCGAACACAAAAGCAAGTCAATCAGGACAGGCCTCCAGTTGAGCATCATTCTCAGCAATCAGAGAGCACTCTCACTTTAACAATACTGAATTCAAATTCTTGACCTTAACAATACTGATTTCAAATTCTTGACCTCCCACCTAAACAGATTTGACCTGATCATAGCAGAATCACTCCACATCCTAACTATGAAACCAAGGTAAACAATACTTCCACTGCAACCACCTGTTTACCATGTAAACTACCAACCATCCAATTTTTGGTTAGTACCTGTTACTTGCTACACTGCCTTTTTTGTCTGTGGTCATTTGTTGATCTTTCGTGTTTTTTATTTTGTATAATTATTATTATTATTGTAGTGTGATCTCCTTTAACCCAGGGGTCCCGTCCCAGCTCATCAAGTTTACAGAACTCTCGCCCTCCCTTATGCTGGCGGGAGGATACAGATTAACCCCTTCATTTGGAATTCCCGATGTGGTAGCATGGGGGTGGGATTCAAATCATTTATATGGGTTTGTTACAGCGTGACAATCTCTTTCTGATGTTCAGTCTAAACAGAATTAATACTATAATTGACAAAGAACAAAAAAAATAAAAATGCAAATGTAACAAGGGCATGCTGAAAGGCACGTGATGAATAGCTAAAATTGCCATATACGAAAAACTAAAGGAGAGAACCCTCCAAGTGGAGAGTCTGGCTGAAGGCCTTACCACTAAAAACAGAGACGAACCAGCCAGCTGGCGGCCACAGCCTGCAGGCTTAAAAAGACATCCCCAAACCATAAAACTTCAGTACGCAGCCTTAAAAACCCAGATCTGGTGAAAAAGCTAAAACAGTAAACTAAAATACTCAGACTCCTATGGAAACGTAAAAGTTACAAGTAGAAAAAAGGAAAGAAGACCAGCCAGTCATGATTAAAACCAGTGTTAAAATTATTCAATAAAAATTGATCATGTGATCACGTCCAGCTCATAAGGCAAAGAATGTCAGGTACGTCAGTACTTAAATTATTGGCTTCCGTGATCGCGTCTGTGTTCGCTTGGAAAAAATGGCGACAAACGCCGGTTTTTGTCACTGCGGGATCGTACATAAACAACCCGCTGACTGTCTTGACAACTCTTTATTGTTGCAAAAAATCTTGTTTACATTGACCTCGGTGAGTCAGAGCAACCATTTTCAAAATATTCCATTAAACAAATAGACTAAAACATATAAAAAAAATGGGTAAAAGTAAAATGTAAAACATAAAAATGAAATTATAGAAAAAGAAAGCCGATGTAATTAAAAGAAAGAATAAACGAAATGCATAAAACGTTTCCCTAAAACTCCGAAATAAAAAATGAAGTAAAACGAGACCTTAAAGTTGACAGAATCATTAAAATACTAAAAGGATAAAAGCCAATAAAAAAATATATCATAAGAAAAGTCTCAGTATTAAATTATAATAAAACAAGTACAGAAAAACAGCTAAAAAGGGGGTAAACTAATTAAAATATAAAAACAAATAAAAACGAGAAAATCGGCCAATATAATAGAAGGACAAACCAGCGATTCAGTCCTCCAGCATGAGCAGCCAGAGCAGGAGAGCGGAGAGACCGAGATGCAGCATCCAAGACCACCTTACAGAATTCCTCCCCCCGCCTTTGGGTCGAAGCGAACAGCGGAGACCTGAGATTAAAAGCATGCCTGAGTCCTGGACAAAGCACAAAGGAGCGGACATAGGTTTGATAGGTGATCATAAAGAACATAATATAAATAAAAATCCATCACCATAAGAGATAAATAGAAACAGCAGCAATCTGAAAACTGGGCAGTCTTGTCACTCCCAGGGTAGGAAATCATGTAGTGGCACCAAAAGATGAAACAGCAATCTCCACTGCAGGTGGCACACAGCCAAGGGTCACTGACAGTTAGAGTCTACAGCAAGCTAACAGCCAAACTTGAACCAGTGGGGCACACAGCAAGAACGCACTGGATTCAAGCTCCCTAGCACATCAACTAACAGCAGTCTAAGCGTACCGAATCCAGGTCCCTAGCAACATGTAATCCTTCATGCAACGGGCACATAGCCCAGACATTACTGGTTTCGTGATACATTAAGCTCACAGCAATCCTTGGTTGGCATGCACACACAAGCACTGGTAGTACCCATCCAAGGTCCTAGAACAAGCTAACAGAATCCTTGATCCAGCATGGCGCATAGGCTAGGCGTACGGACAAGGTCCCTACAGGTCTTCAGCTTCGCTGGTTTTGTAGCTGGTTACAGGTTTGGAAATTCACGTACACAGGTGTGAGATGCAACCCAGGTTCATCAGATGCGGATGGTATGTCTTCCTCTTCCTCTCGGAACGATACTGTCGTCTGGGTACGACAACCTCTTGTGGTGGGTTGATAAGGACGTAAAGGATTGAGGTGAGCCGCAAACCTTGCCAGAGTCCAGATGCTGTACCTCAAATGAGACTGGGCCGAATCTTTTAGGATCCGAGCAGGCCCTAGCCATTTATGGACCCAGTGGACGCGGCACCATCTCCTTGTTACCAAACAATGGTTCCTTCTTCAGGAGCAAAGGCCCCCTTGGCTCGCTTGTTGTAAGCCCTTTCATTGACTTCATGGGCAGCTCTGGATGCCATCACAGCTGCACGGCGAGCAGTCCTAAGCCTTCCTGGAATGCACTGTCTATCACTGAAAACTGCCATCGTTGGTGAGCCCTAAAGGAAAGTATGCATGCCTTCCTGTATAAGAAGGTCTAGAGAGGTATGCTCCCCGTTGTACGATTGCAATTGCACAAATTAAAGGGCAAGTCGCAATTCAGGTACAATTACTTGTGCCAGTCTCTAGGTCGATCCCCTACTACTGATCGTAGAGCTGCCTTGACAACACGGTTGTACGTGCCACAAGTCATTAGCCTGGGGGGTGATAGCGGATGGTAAAGTGATGTGAAGCTCGTCAAAAAGTCACTAGCTCAGCAAACAGGTTAGAAGTGAACTGCCGGCCCATATCAGTCTGGATAACCCGAGGTGGGCCAAAAACATTATCCAGTGGTCAGAAAGCCTGATGTTACCCTGGAAGCGGTTATATCAGGAGTGGGATGATCTGAATAAACGAGAATGTTGGTCTTAAAACCAGGTCACACGCCCATCTCATAGGGGCCTGGCACAGGTCATAGAAGTCCAATGATACTCGTCCAATGGATAAAGAAGCTAGAGGTGTGCAGCCATTCGGAACACGTTGGGCA
Source organism: Penaeus monodon (assembly GCF_015228065.2). Classification (NCBI taxonomy): domain Eukaryota; kingdom Metazoa; phylum Arthropoda; class Malacostraca; order Decapoda; family Penaeidae; genus Penaeus; species Penaeus monodon. The sequence goes on from NC_051397.1 coordinate 18,445,916, forward strand.
ATGCCTCTTGATTGCGGCACACAAGGCAATGTTCCACGTAACGGCGTACATCACGTAGAATGTGGGCCAATAGAACATGTGCGTAGATTCTCGTACATTCCTATGGATACAGGATGCATTGCTAGAGGTGGTGTATGAGCTGCTTTCATTGCCCAAGTCTCGCAGCTTTTCTGAACACACAGCTGGTACAAAATTTATCTGGCAGTCGTACAAGACCCCATCTTTCATTAAAAAAACAACAAAGTCTGAGAGGGAGACTGGAGGATTTTTTCTTGGGTACCAGTGCCATCACGAAGAGAGGACAGAGATTTTGAAGTGCAGGATTCCTGGCTTGCTCCAGGGCAAGCTCTTGTGAAGGCGACAGTTGTCGAACATCTATGGCAGAATCTGTGTGATAGCAAATCAGGACGTAGTTCGTGGGACCTTCTTTGTACCGGATCTCAAAGTCATAATAGGACAGATCATGAGATTATCTGGTATCGCGGTGATTTCGTCGGTTGTTCGAAGATGTTACAAGAGGGCGATGGTCTGTGTTAATGATAAACTGCGTCCATATAAAGTACGAATCAAAGACCTAACACCCGTCAACAACTGCTAGTGCCTCACAGTCAAATGGGGGTATAACGGAGTTAGGGTCTCGCAGTTTGCCTTTACTGTAGTAAGCAATAGCGTGTGGTGCACCGTTCGTGATCTCGCTGAATTAAAGCTTGCTCCCAAGGCAATACTACTTGCATCTGTGTGTAGTCAAAGTGTTGCGGTGAAGTCTGGCTGTCGAAGAACTGGAGCCGATGCCAGAACCTTTTCAGACTTCAAATGCCTGTTGCTGGCTTCTTTGTCCCACTTCCAACTCTGGCAGTTTTTCAAGAGGAGGTGGAGTGGGAGCTGCACACTGTTTGCATACCCATCTATGTGTTCCTGAAAAAACTGTTGCACAAAAAATACAACGAACTTCTTTAATGGAATCGAGGTGCAGGTGTTGCTTAAACATAGCTGCAACCTTTGTTTGATCGCGGCAATAACCTTCGGAGAGATATAGTGAATCCCAAAAGTTTATTGGGGTTGCAGCAACTTGCACTTGTCAATATTCAGCTTCAACCATGCTGCCAGCCGCTCAGGGTTTCTCTATATCTTTCAAATGCTGTGGAAGCCCTAGAGTAAATAACCACATCATCCAAATATGCAAGGTGTGGCTGTCCCCGGACAGACGAAGGACCATATTCATGGTACTTGAAATTGGTAGGCGCAGAGTACTAAGGCCGAAAGGTAGTCTCCGCAAATGACAAGCCAATATCCATAACTAAATGCTGTCCTTGGGGCGTCCTCGGGATGAAACCCTCAACACCAATAAGCTGCCCTTGCTCAAGAGTGGTAAACGTGTCAAGAGGGGCCTAAATCATCAAGAAGCTCGTCAATCATTGGCAGAGGAAAATGTGTTCTGCTGTTGTATGCATTCAAAGTTGCCTATAATCCACACAAAACCTAAGGATCCATCTTCTTCTTCACCAGGACAACAGGGCTCAACCATGGTGAAGTGAGGACTCAATGACAAAGTTCTTAAGCCATGGCATCACACTGCTTGCGTATGGTTTGTCGAGTTGCCCCGCGGGAGACGCCACTGGCGGGGTACAACAGGTGTTGCTTGGACCTCTTGTGTCAATCCTGTGCTGAATGCATGGGATATGGCCACAGCATCCTCACCTCCATCAAAAAGGACATGGTAGGTCTGCAACTCCCTGCCGCTGATCATCTTCCAAGTGCCCCAGCTCATGGATTGGTATTCGGATCCAAGTGCAATGGGTAATCCGGAGTATTAGCATCTCTCCAATTGCAAGCAAGGGCTTGTGATGGTGGGAGATCATCAGCAGCATCAGTGACAATACTACCATACCCAAAATCCTCTACCCCAAGGTTCTGTCAAACTGGTCCTCTTCCCACTGGAAATCCTCATCTATGTGGTCCTCTGCAATCAAGAAAGCAGGGTTGCAGGTATTGCTGGCATTGGAAGGTTTGAAGGCTCGGAGGATGTGGTTCTGCCATAAAAACAGCCTCGACTGCAGCTACCATCCCCAAGCATGTTCCTGGGTTAGTCGGACTGGCCTGCAGTGTCGTTGACTGCCCACACGGCATCGACGTCGATACAGCAAAGAGCACACAGGCGATATGCACACAGCTGACACCCGAGGCGTAAACAAATGTCCCCATCATTAGGGGCAGACCTTGCCACTAACCTTCCAAGAAACGCCCTTGTGTGGAAGCTTCGTCGTTCGGTAAAGGTGCACAGCAGTAGGGTGTCAGGCGGTAGGTAAGCGAGGTGAAGAGTGGCTTACTTCAGCATTTTCATAGTTTCTGGTTGCGGTCACACTCACTAAACTCAGCTGCAGGGATGAGGTATCTAAAGTCAGACTGCACAGTCATCACGAGATCAGCAGGAAATGCTGAAGGTGGTTTTCGTAACAAGTCTATCCCAGAGGATGTCTCCAGGAAACCTTACATCACCCCAGTAAATATGGCGTATTCCAGTCTGAGTTAAGGTAAAAAACAAGGGTTACTTCACTCAGGGGTGTTATTGGTTGACCAGACACGCCTCCAGAATACTCGTAGTCCTCCGGCCAGGTGGCCATGAGTATCAGTTCCTCTTAAAGGGCTTAGGGCTTGCATTGTCACTTCATATCCTGTATCAAGAAAGCAAGGACTATGAACCATAACATTGAGTGCTGCAATTGGTCGTCCGGTAAGCCTGTCACAGCTATTCCCTTCTTGCAGATTTCCTCTCCCTGTGAGGTGCCACTTGGTCACCCTGCCATTGGTACCCAGAGCTCTCACCAATGGCCTGGACCTCTGCAATGGCAGCAACGTCGTCCATGGAAAATGTGGATCAGCCCTGGCTCTTCACTCGGATGTAGTAGGGTCCTTACCTTATGGTGCTCACACCACCTCTCCTTACAGGTGATTGGTGACGATGTGACAGGCTGGACACTCAGCAGCTATGGGCATGGCAGTACAAATCCGACCCCGTGGAGGACAGTTGGGGTGGGAGGATCCTCTTCTGTGTGTGACATATCACTATGCCTGATGCAATTGCGTGAATTCCAGATCGCTGTGCTGTTTTCTGCTATCTGGGTTGGGCTGCCATCTTTCTTTTACAGAGTGGAAGTCCTGGCCATTGTGGGGATGCATTTAGGAAGAACCCTCTTCACTAAAGTTCAGATGGTTCAACCAAGTGCTTCCCGGTGATCCCTGTATCCCTTGTAAACATTCCCCTGTAACTGCAAAAGAAGTCCATTGGGGTGCTTGGCTTTGTCCATGGCTGATGTTGTGAGAACCTTTAGAAATCTAGGAGTGTAGGTGCCATCGAACGTACTTTCGGAGACTGCTTTAAATGTGTCCGACTCTGTAATGAATTCGGAAAAGGGGGGAGTTTCTGATCAGTTTCGGTAGGTCCCTCGCAGTTAGCTCGTGCTGCCTGAATGAACATCTCTGATGTGGCTGGCTTCACGATGTTTCTCAATTGTGCCTGTTCTTTTGAGGGCTGTGGCAGATGTACTCCCTTAAAGAAGTGAGGGATGGTCTCCTTTCATGAAAACATAATAGAAAGGCATGCTGGATGCCTGATGTTCTGATGGTGATGCTGATGTGAAGAACTGCGCTGGAACTGCTGCGGCATAGGATAATGGGGTCATACGTGTGTTGCTGTATTGGATATGCTGCCTGCTCTGGTACTGGGTGTGGGGCGGCTCCGATGAAAAGGCCGAAGGAGGAGAGTGGCTTCCATTGACGGCACGGATACAGATGATGGTGGTCCTTGACCTAAGCCATGCTTTTAAGTAGTCTTGGTGACCACTTATTTTACCTTTTACTGTTTGTATTGTATGTTTCTGCTATTTTTCTTCTCTTTTTAAGGTTTTTAGTGTGTTTTTTTTTTTTTTGTTTCAGGGTATTTAGTTTTACTTTTTATAGTTTTTGGGCTTGGCCTATTTTCCAGTTTTAGATTTTTTTATTGCTAATTGCCAGCTCGCCTAGTTACTTTACGTGCTCCTTAGTGTAGATGTTTTCCTTTTTCTGTATTTAATCTCTTTTATCCCCAGCCAGTTCATTTTTTGGTGGTGCAGTCGTCTTGATTGTCAGTAGCTTTTCGTACATGAACTGTGATTTCTCCGTGGATCTGTGTTGTTCCAACCTTAGTTGGTGTTTTTGTATTGCTGCCTAGCAGTGTGTATTTGTTTTTGCTGTGTGCGCTGAGTGCTGTAGCATTAGTTGCTGCGTTCCTGGCATGCTGATAGCAGGGATATGCCTGGAGGCAATACCCAGCTCCTCAGCGTCCGGATATCCGGGTGATAGCCAGCCGTACCTCCTGGAGTTCCTCCCTGACACCCATCGCCTACTGGGTGTTCAACCCGGATGTACTTGAACTGTGCCGATGATGGTCACAGAGGAACCATTTTTGAACAGATCATGGCAAAATCAGCTCTCTGGTCATTGAAGTACGGGAGTATAAGGACCAGATGATGCAGGCTGCACCGCCATGAAGAAGCCCTTAGACAACACATGCGGTTGTACTCGAGACTCAGAGACTAGAGCAAGCAGCCAGCGGACCGTAATCTCCATCATGGCAGCCAAGCGGGAGTGCAGAGAGAACAAGATGCACGCATCCAAGGCCACCTTTACACCAGCATAAAAATTATCACAATAGCCATTTACAAGAGAGCCCCATAAAAAGAATGGATATATGTTCGGTTCGAGAAGGAGCGGTGCAGTAATGCTTCAAGACTATAATATCAAGAAGAAACAAAACTCTAGGGAATAACACATATACTGACTCGCTAATTGCCTTGGTACACATCCGTGCCTTCATTATGAGTCGTGTGGTGCCCGTGTGGGGGGCCTTCCGGTGCCAGCTCGTACCCTTACAAACGAATCTCTGGCGTCATATACGAGGACGTTGTACCAAGGAGTTCATGAATTTTTAGTGCTCATGATAACCCGCAAATCAATGACATGACAGTAGTGGATTGTTAGTTTGCTTGTAGGGGATCTTGACATAAGTCCTCTACCGATTACCAAGTACTGCTGTGGGTAACTGTTAGAAACTGAATGCCCCGTTGGCCTGAACGCTATTATTCCCCTGTTCGAGGCAGAGAGCCGGGCAGGCTAGGCGCTGCAGTCACCCCCGCATGGGGGGAAACGCGCATTAACATGAGGGAGGGACTCTGAGTGGATAACTGTCCTACCCCTCCCGGCAGCTGAAGAGTGCGCCTCATCTGTAGTTCAGTGGATCTATTGCCATGCAACGGCATGCGTGAGTTGATCCTGACACCCAGGTGGGCGACACTGAAGGTCTAGAAGGATTCTATGCTGAATGATTTATAATTTTACATCCGATGGCATTACTTCGGGCGTCCTTCACCACATAGTTCAGGTTACCAGTCAACCAGTTTTTTTTTTCTTTTTTTGTTTTTACACCTTATAGACTTCAGCCTATCAAAGCTTAATCATTGTCATACCTAACCCCCTATACTGACAAAGACAGGCCCCTATTCAATGACCTCCTGTCTGTGCAAAGTACTTGAAAGATATATCTGAACAAGCCTTATGTATCTTTATAAATTCTACTTATCCCCGCGAACTGTATGGATTTCCTCCCAGGGCATGCATCAGCCTATTTTTGCAGCAACTAGCTAGTTTTTGGTATTAACATCGATTCAAATGTATCTAATGGTTCTGTCAGGGGCATTAAGAAGTACTCATACAAAAGTATTTGACTCAGGGAAGTGTTACTTTAATGCTATTTGATATCCTAATGCATAGATTATAAAGCAATATTCCACTTGAAAGGCATACTCCATTTTGCTATGCCGATTATATTTGCATTAAATCGCCATCCCTGAGGAGAAAATGCAGGCATTCTAGATATACTTTCAGCAAGGCTATTGAGTAATGGCTTGATAATCCTCGACTGAAAAAAACAAAGGCCTCTTAACCCAAGGCAATCAATCGCCTCTCCTATTTTTATATAAATACATTGAGCTAGATCTTTGCCACCAGTACAAATACTTCAGGTGTTGTCAACTGATGGCAGAGTTCATCATAACCTGAAGAAAAGCTGTGGGAGCAGCTGCAACTAACCTAAGAACACTTGACAAGACCATGAATCAATGTCAATATTGCAAAGACTGTTTTATTTGTCAACATACGGTCAGGTCATAGATTATCATCATGCATTGCACTAGTATCAGGAGTTGACATATTTTAGAAATGTACAAAATGTCAGACCAAGGGTATATTATGTAACTGCCCCCAAAAAAGTACAGCACTCAATCATCTATCAAGAGATCCTAACCTTGCAGACTATTAACCTAACACTACTATCAATAGAACAACGAATGCAGGTGTTTCATTTCGTCGACATGGACTTGTGCACTCCCCTCCCCACAAGGTACACGAGAGGGAAGACACATGTCCCCTTTACTTGACAATTTTTCAGGGAGGAACCAGCAGGTGCCATATTTATCTACCGAGGGGCCGTGTTCATTTAACTAGACGTCCTTGGCTTGGCGGAATTAAGTACAGACTCCCGCGCCACTTAGTGCGCCAAGCCATTATGGTATCTGTATCCATGCTTAGGGAAGCAATTCCATGATGAATAGATAGAGATCTAGCAAGGCCTCGTAGAGGTCCATGGATGTCGTGGGTTTTTACAAGCAGCTTACTGAAAAAAGGGGGGGAGATATGCAACGACAAGTACTGCACTCCTAGAAGGATGCTCCCCCATATGCCCCAAGGGTGGGGGGGAGGGGGTTTGCTCCTAGCAGTGGTACGTTGGGTGTCGAGAAGGTATGTCTATTTCCCTACCTTTGTCCGCGCGGCTAACTGTTTACATTTATGATTATTACCCTTGTATTTCCCCTGGTCTACCTACATTTGCAACACCTGCACATTTTCCGCCTGTCTGATATTTCATTCTGAGGACTTCATGAAGCGTATCGAATGAGTAACTGTCGCCTTTATCTCAAACCCGTTTGTGCGCACAAGCTGGAGAGAAGAGGACCGTAACCACGCTTTAGCAAAATATTCCGCCTCATGCGATGTGCTTCTGAGTTAACACATTTGCTCCAATACCCGATGCATCTAAGCCCAGGATAGGACTGCGTCCACATGAGCTTACGTTAAATTTATTTAAGTAAGATGAAGATCATCCGTTGGAACATGAAGTAGGCTTGTCTTCTAATAAATTCTACAGTCGAGAATGGGTAATTCACCGTCTGCTTGAAAATATTGTAGTGAAAATACTCTTTAACATTCCCATACGACTTCTGATTTTGCGGCAAATTATTTATGGAATCTAGCTCTTCTCCACTCTCCTACATCCGCCAAGAATTGGTCAACAAACGACGTTAGAGCCTCGAGAATTTTGACGCTATATCATACATCATGGAACTATGATATGCATAACAATGGTGAAGGTCAGAGGAGGGGTTGGGGGGATGGGAGCGAGAAGGTTTTTCAGTTTGTGCATGCGAGAGCAAGAGGGGAGACTGATTCATAAGTAGATGATCGAAGGAGAAGATCAGCGAGATGTCCCAGGGGAGAAACCTAGTGTAAGTCTGCAGGCTCATCAGAAGGGAGACTCATCAGAAGAATGTAAGAAACAGAAGGAATCTAACAAAATCACTTCAAAATACTTCAGTAATTCCTGTATACGCACATTAACACACTTTCCGTTTCCTACATGTACTTACGTGGTCCTGTAGGCTGAGCAAGCGAGGCAGAACGTGAGTTCTGCCACCCTGAACACCAGCTATCAGGCTCCAAGTGAATTTACAGAAAACCACTATAGTATCTGCAGGTCCTCGAATAACTCAAGACCTGTTTTCGCAGATTTATTGAGAGAAACAACCTAGTTGTATGAAGAGTTGGTGGCGGAAGTGCGTCAGCTCATACGGGCGTAAAAGGGGGTGTTGTTCTCGATTCAGGAACGACTCGGACTGACTTCTTTGGTCTTGCTAGTCGCTTCTTACTCTAGAGTGTGGTGACACACGTTTAAACCGCAGTTTACCCCCTCCGGAGCGTTTCCTTTTGTCGCCAAAGGTGAGGCCATTCCCCAGCGGTCTTAGCTGCTCAGGCAGATTCCCTGATTATGGAAATTAACACACTCACACGGATCACTCACTACTCACACACACTCACACACACGCACACACACACACTCAACACTCACACTCACACACAACCACAACCACAGTACGAGCGTTATTATTCATTCTCTGATATTCAACACATTCATATTCACATCTATATAAAACATGCATATACTAGCGAGTGATTAGTGAATGTTGTAGTTTTCTGCATGCATACAAATAAGAATGTGAATTCATTAGACAAATAATATATGTATAGTAGAAGGAAAAGATAAAAAAGAAGGAATCTGTCATAGAAATTATTCATCTTTCCTACATTGAAAAAAAAAACCTCCATATTCCTAATATAGGGGTCCCTTTAAATTTCGAAACCTTTATTCATTTTATTAATATGCTGTAAACATTACACTAATCACTGGAGCGGTCCATGTTTCCGCTCTGCTTTCACTTTTAGCCATTCTGCAACGAAAAGTAAGACAGCCGCCTTCGGAGGAGCCACCATATAAAGGAGCAGTCATCACGATTCCTGCAACCTGAAACTCATCATCTTCCCAGTGGTCACATCAAATCGACACCTTTCCTCACACTCCTAAAGAAGGCACTGTCTCTCGACTCACTGCAGAAACCTGACTGGTTGGCACGGACACTCTCAGCTTTCTCATCACTGATCACAATCTCCCCCTTGTTCACCCTGTTCACTTTTACACCATCACATGTAATTAAGTCGCGGAATCCAGATACCGAGATCAGACTTACCATGATACACCATGGTAGCAGCAACTCTGGATACCAGTCCTTTGGGCCAACTGGGAAACCTGCCGCCTCTTCCCATTGATCTCCCACTTCCCTTCAACACCACAGCCATACCGTTGTTAACTACACTACAAACACTCCCTGAAGAAATATAGACCATTTTCAAGAAGTAGATTCAAACTCATATTCTATACTGGTATTTCCTCCACCGCTTAGCTCATTCTTCTGTAGCTTGCAGCCTGAATTCTGCCTACTTTCCAGTTGGGTCACATGAGGTCCCATCCTTGTCATCACACTCTCACCAACAGGTTGCCATTTTCTCACTCCACTGAAGAGACCTAATTGCTGATACAAGACACCTCTCGGTTCTCTCATTGACCATGATGCCTGCTCGCTACCCACAATACCTTCAGCACCAGCCATACAGTTTGAACCCAGGCCCATCACAAACTAAGCAGTTCAAGTAGTAGTACATACCCATCTACTACAGGCTCAAGACCCCTTTCATTACCAGCCCAAGTCCAATCTCACTTGTTGATATCGGTGGCAAGCGATGCCTTATGTTCACAATCCCTGATTTTTTTTTATTTTTTTTTTTTTTTTTATAGAGGCTAGTACAGTGAAAGGGAGAAAATACAAGATAGATTCCTTAGACACACACACACTACATGCAGGTATGTGTTTGTGTGTATATATATGTATTAATAAGTATATACATGTCTGCTTGATCAGACGTAAGTGTCATGATGGCATAGACGCCCTAAACGGGAGCTGCTTTGCCATGGTGGCGGGCTTGCACTCCTAATGACCTGGTGAATTTGACTCAAGGGCTATGCCATACTGAGGAGTCCACCAGTGAGGGATCAGAGAAATGGCTTCCGGTGGCAGCAAGGCCTATTAGAGGGGATGGTTGCACCATCTGAGTGCAGCTCCATTTTGAACTCAGTAGAACTCTCTCTGTGGCATATCCTGTATTGCTGGGAGACGGGAGTCCTTAGAGGTTGAGCATGCTGAATGTGTCCCCTGCAGATAACAACACACCTCTTTGTCCTCTATATCTGGTTAGATGGGTGACTTGATCACGGCCCATCAATCAATCGGTTGGTCAAATATGGCTAGAGTCAAGGAAGCACTGCCCAGTCGTATCCATAGGTCCCGTAACTGCCATCAACAACATAGTGCTGATTATATATTCCTCATTTTTTACCCCTGTGGCTGTTGAGTGCATGTGAGCCCTCATTTGAGCTTCCCCCATTGGACTCCATGTACATGGGGGAGAATATGAAGAATTCAAATTTCTTACAAATTTACAAAGAACAGGCTTCTCCTCCCAATATAATACTATATACCTATTAATCCTCGGGCCAATCCCTATGTAATATCACATGTTACTCTGGAACCTTTTCCAAGCTTCCATAGGCAAAATAGAATCAAAATGTTTTCCCCGAACTCGTCCCCAGACCAAATAAGGTAGGAGAAAATCGTCCTCAATCCGTCAAGTATCTCATATGATAAGAATACCTTGTGAGTAAAGGCCAATGATGGTGTGGTCCATCAGGTCTTGTATTTTTTAATTGTTGATGTTCTCAAGTGATCCTCACAATCACCCCACAGCGAGATAGATAGCCTGACGAGCTTGTTTTGTTCACCACATGAATGACCGTCTGTTTTGCAAATGCAACACTCATCATGGAATTGTCTTTTCCCTGAAACCTGATGAGGTCTCTCAGGAGAAACTGTTAAGGAACTAAAGAGTTCAAGGTAGTAGCAATAAGGCATTTTAAAAAGAGTTTGATGGCTTGAACAATCAGCACCAGATCTTTCTTCGACTTGGTTGAACAACTAGTGTCTTCTAGAATTGGTCAAGTTGACATGTTTTTTTTTTGTGTGATTGTTTACCACCTCAGGTTAAAGCCTACTGTGCCCAACCCTATTGATGCTTCCACTGCCATGAATTATGGTCATGAGCCAACTCTTGCTATAAATGAACTACCAGAATGTTAGTGGATTAACACCAGTTCATCAAGAACAATTGTACAGATCACATCTGCTGGTATCACTGCAAAAAGTGCTTCTTCAAGAGCAGTGTATAAGTGCAAGGTTCGAGTAAGAGTTTTGGTAAAGCCCAACCTTTTTGGTCATCCCTTATCCTCCAATCCTTCTTACACCACTCCTTCTGCACTAACATTTCGACACCAGTCCCAAAGGAAACTTCAATCCAGAGTGAGCCTATTCCTCCTAAGTAAGGATTTATTAATTATTTAAAATGTCTGCCGCATCAACGCTAAGGTCATTAGCGCGAACACTTGTGAGTAGAAATATTAGAATATTTAAAACTTTGAATCTATCAATAAATATCTTACAAATACACATAAAATATATTAAATCAAAGCATAAATATTATGCTCTTATATAAAGTTATTGCATAAATATTATGCATAAATTAGATTTTATTAAATATTAGCCTCCCTAAAGAAACTAATAAGACCTTCTAAGTCACAATCTTCCCCCAATACATTTTTTTCAGTGTTTATGGGATACAAGACATAAGTCTTTGGTCTGAGAATTTGCCATCTTTCCACTACAATGTGCGAGACGTTAATGGCGCCTTGGCCTCCCTCACAAAAGTTGCTTGACTTTTAGCTAGTCATCGATCCATTGGAGGGGGAAGTCCGTCTCGTGTGGCCCGATTCTTGAGTCTTGTAATACAACTTCTTATCTACTTTTCGGTGGGGATGGATGCTGTCACCCAACTGCCCAAGATCATCTCTAATCTTCTCTCCAGTTTGTTTCTAAGGTAGCCTCCATTGTTTCCCATCCATTCTATCACGAAGACAACTCATTATGATGGTTCAGTCGGTTTGTGGGAAGGAAAACGAGCATCACAAAGGTTGAGCCGGCAAGCTGTCTTGGCCTTCTAATCAGCTCGCTCATTCCCACTGATACAACATGTGCTGCACCCAACATGAGTTTATCTTTTCGTGTTGACATCATCAAGCCCATTCTGAACCTGGCCTCACTACTGGGATGTTGATGAGTTTAAACTCTTGATTGCTTGCAAGGCACTACGAGAGTCCACAATATATTAAACACAGAATGGTTCGTAAGATCTCTAGTCTCTTAACTGCTGCAAGGATGCATGTTAACTCTGCAATGAAGATCGAGGCTTCTAGAGAAAGACTGCCAGACTGCAGTCTTCCTTTCTGCTCGACTGCTGCAAAGCCCACACCATTTTCAGATTTCGAAACCATCTGTATATATTGCATTTGATCCTTTGTACTAAATGTGCTGAAGAATCTCAGTCTCTGACGCTACTTCATATCTCTCCCCTTTCCCATTCCGACTAAATCCTGCTCAAACTTGATAGTCCAAGGGGGGAATTTGGGAATTTCAACAGCCAGAACCTTAGTAGACTTAAATTAGCTCTTCCACAAGATTCCTCATTCTCCTACCATAGGATCGGCTATCCTCAAGGGGGTTGAAAACCAATCTGGATGTAGGAGATCCCGGAATCCTTTGTAGTCTCGTGTAGTAAATCAGGTTCATGTAGTCCCGGTGTAATGAAAGAGGTGGTTCTCCACTCTCAGCATACAGGGACTCCACAGGTGAAGACCTGAAAGCCCAGTACAGATTCTGAGAGCTTCATTATGAACTGAGTCCAACATCCGGAGAACAGTGGGAGTTGCAGATGAATAAGCTTCACATCCATAATCAAGCTTACTACGAATAAGCGCTCGGTAAAGCCGTAGAAGCGTTGTGCGGTCTGCACCCCAAGATAAATGTGAAAGAACCCGCAAAATACTAAGCGCTTTTGTAGCCTTCACTTTTAACTGTTTGATGTGAGGCACCCATGTAAGTCTTGAGTCAAAAATTAGACCCAAGTACTTCACCTCTTGGACAAATTGCAGTGGGTTTGCCCTAAATAGAGGGAAGGATGGAACTTTCCTCGTTTGTGGAAATGTATAGCCATGGTCTTGCTTGGAGAAAATTTGAACCCATGATATGTTGCCCACTGTACAACCTGATTTATTGCAGTCTGCATGTGTCCTTGCACATCCTGTAAGCTTCCTCCTGAGCAGTACAGTGTAAAGTCATCCACATACAGATTACATGAGACGCACTTGGAACAACCTTTACGATGTCATTTATAGCAATGGCAAACAGGGTCACACTTAAGACACTCCCTTGTGGGACCCCTTCCAGCTGATCTTCCAGGTTAGAGAAACTGTTTCCTACCCGAACTCTAAACTTCCTGTCAGCAAGGAAGCTTTGTATGAAGGTAGGTAATGCTCCTCTTAAACCAATGTCATACAGCTTCATGAGTATGCCATGCTTCCAAGTAGTATCGTAGGCCTTTTCAAGGTCAAGAAGACTGCTATCATTGACGGCTGTGCAGAATCTGTAGCATTCCATCCTCACAAGTGCATCTGTGGTCGATCTCAATTTAAGCAAGAAATAAGCTTGGTTTT
>NC_051397.1:18459372-18471227 GCF_015228065.2 Penaeus monodon
TTAATTTTCTCCCCTTTTTTCCCCCTTTTTCCCCCACCCTTTCCATTGCCTTTACGTTCTGTTGTTTGGATTTGCTGTGAGTTCGCTGGCATATCAGATGAGGGAGAATGGCGATTGCTTTAAAAGCAAGAGGTTGCAGGTGAGATGCATGGGTGTATTCTCTGAGGAGGAAATTTATTTCCTTTATAAATTCTTTGGCTGCATTGCACTTTGGGATTTCGAATATATTGCTGGGTGAGAAGGTGACTATCTTATTGTACATTGTGTCCGTTAATCGAATTGCTTCGTCAATCGTCGTGGCTTGCCAGTATCGCATGGGGGGAGTCTTCCCCCCTTCCCGCGTTGTCTGCTGGCCCCGTTCCCTCTCCTCGCGAGCTGCTTGTGTGTCTCCGTTGCCGTTTCCTTCGCTTTCCGGGGTTTCTTCTCCTGTTTGAATCTGATTCTGGCACATGGAACCCCTTCTGCAGTTTGTGCATGATCTTTGATTGATTGCGCATGCGCATCGTATGCAATTCCTTGTTGTACATGTGCAGCAGTACATGATGACTTGTAAAATGTATTTTTATGATCAAACTCTTATCTTTATATATATGTTTGTGTACGTGAGTGGGTCGTATTGCACTATTTTGATAATGATAAATTTCACTGCGTTGCCGCTTCGCTGGCTCGTGCTAGTTCTATGGTGCGACGGTTGTTCCTTATCAGGGGGGCGGGGGTCAGGTCACGATTGCTTGAACGAGAGAGAGAGTGAGAAGTTTTATCTCCGTTTTAATTCGTATTCTTTCTGTAATGGATTTTTCTTTGGTCACAAAGTATACCTTATTATATGCTATTATCACACGTCTCGTTTAATGAACCTTTTATGTCATTTAGTAGTCTTTACTGTATACACATTGTATTTCACCGATAATTAATGACGACGTGGCATCTCACAGTTGTCACGGCGGGCACTGGGAGTTTGTCACGGAAATATATCACTTGCTGAACAATCGTTTTAAATATTTCCTCTCGGTTTTTCTGCACTTGGTTATTCACTAGTTTCACTTTTAATTCACTTAATGGTCAATTGTATCATGTTATTTTTTCAATTATGTTTTGGTAATTCGCTGTGTCTTTATCACGCGTTATTTGATCGAAATCGCTGGAGCGTCTCTCCACACGTCTGCACCCCACACGTCTCTCTCCCTCTCTCTCTCTCTCTCTCTCTCTCTCTCTTTCGCTTGCTGTTTTTCTCTGTCTGCCTTTATCTCTCTCTCTCTCTCTTTCTCTCTCTCTCTCTCTCTCTCTCTCCTCTCTTCTCCTCCTCTATCTCTATCTCCTTTCCCCCTCTTCTTTTCTCTTCCCCTTTTTCCCTTCTCTCCCTCTCTACTTTTTTTTTCTATTTCTTCTCTGTTCAGTCTTTTCTCTCTGTCTCTGTTTCTGATGCCCCTTTTCTCTTTTCCCCCTTCCTTTCCTCTGTCTCTCTCTCTTTCTCTCCTCTGGGGCCTCTCCTGTCTCTCTCTCTCCCTCTTCATCTCTCGTTCTCCCTCCCTCCCTCTCTCCTCTCTCCCCTTCTCTCTCCTTTTCTCCTCTCTCCTCTCTCTTCTCTCTCTTCTCTCTCTCTCTTTTTTTTCTCTCTCTTTTTCTCTCTTGTCTTGCTTTTTCCCCTCTGTCTTTTTTTGTTGCCCCTTTTTCTCTCTCTCTCTCTCTCTTCTCCCCCTCCCTCTCTTTTTCTCTTCTCTCCCCTTTTTTTCTCTTTTTTCTCTTTTTTCTGTTTTCTCTCTGTCCTGGTCTTTTCCCTCTTTTTTGTTTCTTCTTTTTTCTCTCTCTCGTTTTTCCTGGTCTCTCTCTCTCTCTTTTCTCTCTTCCCCTTTTTCCCCTCCCCCCCCCCTCTTTTCTCTTCTCTTTTCTTCTCTTTTCTCCCTCCCTCCCTTTTTCCCCTTTTTTTTTCCCCCCCCCTTTTTCCCCTCTCTCTCTCCCTTCTCTCAATCTTTTTTTTTTTTTTAATTTTCTTTTTTTTTTTTTTGGTGTTTTTTTTGTTTTTTTAAATTTTTTTTTTTTTTTTTTTTTTTCTAAAAATATATTTTTTTGTGTGTGTTTTTGTGTGTTGGGGGTTGTTATCTTTCTATATTTATTTTAAAAATTTTTTTTAATTTTTCCTGCTTATTCCCCTCTCCTCTTTTCAAATCTCTGTCCCCTTCTCTTTCCCCTTCTCTTTTCTTTTTCTTCTTTTGCTTTTATCTCTCTCTCTCCCTCTCTCTCTCTTCTCTTTTCCTCTTCTCTTCTTCTCTCTCTTCTCTCTCTCTCTTTCTCTATTTCTCCCCTTTTTCCTATTTTAATAGCCCCTTCTTTTGTCTGTCTGCCCTGTCGGTTGTCTGTCGGGGTCTTTTTCTGTCGGGTTCGTCTGTTGTCTGTCTTTTCTTCTTTTTTATTTTTTCTTTTTTCTCTCCCCTTTTTTCTCTCTCTCCCTATTTCCTCTTGTCGGGCTCTGTCCGGGTCCTCCTTCTCTCTTTTCTGTCTTCTCGGGCTGTTTCTGGGGTTTTTCAAGACCCAAGGGTGGCTTTAATTTTCAGTTTAGGAATTTAGATCATCATTAAAAAACACTTTTTATTTCTTTCAATTTGTGTAACTGGCCTGTTGTTAAAACAAGGGTTAAACAACGTTTTTAATAAAACCGGGACACTAATGTTGGGGTCTTTACTAATTTGGGCGCCCTTTTAAAATTTAAATTTTAAAACCTTAGAGTAAAAAATAATAAGCTCGTTTTACCAAAAATTCCCTGTTTTTTGTCTTAAAAGGGCTTTGGAGTTTTTCCTTTTATTTTTTGTTTAGGATTATTTAAGTACCCATTTTTCTGGGGCCTTTTTAATTTTACGATAATTTTTAACTTCTACCTCCATTCCTGATACCGGCTTTCCGGCCCCCCGCATCAGGGGGAAAACCACAGGTGGGGTCCCTTTGAGTAAAACAGGGGAAAGCTTAGGGAAAAAAAGCTGTAAACCAAAAAAATATTTTTGGAACACTTCTCTCTACCTACACACCCTTAACTCCTCCCCCAAAAGCCCCCCTTTCATTTTAACGGGCCTTTGGGAAAGGGTTTGAAAGGCCATTTCGGAGATGTTGTGAAAAAACGCAGTAATATCGCGGAGCGTAAAAAAAAAACCTTGTTCTTGCAAGCAGTCGGGGAGGTGAGTCCCAAATGTTTTTATGTTAGGGGGGGGGATTAAAAGGGGGGACTTGACTTTGAATTTCTTTAGAAAAAAAATAAGGGGAATCGAAAAAAAGGAAAATTAAAAAACACATCCCAAAGGGGACCTACCCACGGGCAAGGGGAAAGGGGCTTTCAAAACCCCAAGGGAAAAAAACTTTTTTCCCACATAAAAGGTTTTTGGAAAAATCCTTTGGACGGAAAAACCAAAAAAAAACCCGGGGTATTCTTTGTTTTTTCCCATGCGGGAACCCGCTTTGGTACATGGGGGACTGGGGGGAAAACCTTTCCCCCTGGGAGGGAGGGAGGAGGGGAAAAAAAATTCATAAACTATGATGGGGGCTAGTTTAGAATCCTCTAAAAAGGGAAAAAAGGTGGTTTAAACGAAAAATGCAGGTGAAAAAATGAAAAAGGCGATAAAAATAAATTAGTATCAACAAACACAAACACGCAAGTTTGTTTATACAACAGTGTATTTTGACCCCACCATTATATCAAAGCGGGGCCCCAAATTTAGGATACACACACCCACACAAACAAAAACCCCCAAAAAAACAACACACCCACACACCACAAAACCCCAAAACCCCAAACCCCAAAAACCCCCCCACACAAACACACACCCAAAACACCCCAAAAAAAACAACCCCCACAAAAAAAAAAAAAAAAAAAAACCCAAAAAAAAAAAAAAAAAACCCACAACCAAAAAAAATATAAAAAAATATATAAAATTATTTTTTAAAAAAACCCCAAACCCTTTAATTATTTAAAATATTTTAAAAACATAAAATTTTAAAAAAAGGTTAAATATATAATTATATATATAATTTAATATAAAAATATATAAAAATTTTTAAATTTTTTTTTTTTTTTTTTGTTTTTTTATAAAAAAAAAACATATATGGGTATATATAAGATATGTTATATAAAAACAAATCCCAATTTTTAAAATATAAAATAAAATTTTAAAATGATAATAAAAATTTTATATAAAATTTATATATATTATATTATATATAAAAAAATATTTTTATTAAATTTAAAGGTATATATAGAGAAAAAATATATAAATATAAAAAATATATTAAAATAAAATATTATAAAAAATATATATAATAATATATAAAAAAGGGAAGAAAAAACCCCACGGGGGCAGGGAAACGTGTTGTGCAAGCTAATTTTTGGGGAGATGAAAATCTCCATCTCGGTGCTCAAAAAAAAAACCGGAAAAAAATTTTTTTTCAGTAAAATACACAAATAAAAATAATAATAATAAAATTATTATTTTTTATTTTATAAAAAATTAAAAAAAACACGAAAAAATCAAAAAAATGCCCAAAGGGGGAAAAAAAAGGCAGTGTAGAAAAGAAAAAAAAGGTTTTTACTAACCCCAAAAAATGGTTTGGTTTGGTATTTTTCCCAGGGAAAAAACAGGGTTGAGTGGAAGAAATTTTTTCCCTGGGGTTTTCATTTTAGGATGTGGAGTGATTCTGCTATGATCAGGTAAATCGGGTTTGGGTGGGGGGGTCAAAGAATTTAAAAATCCGTATTGTTAAGGTTCAAAAATTTGAATTCATATTTTAAAAGTGAGATTTGCCTCTGTTTGCTGGAATGAGGGTTCAAGGGGGCCTGCCCTGAGGACTTGCTTTTTGTTCGAAAATGCGGGGGATAAAGCCTAACCTGACATGTATGTACTAGAATTAAATTACCCTTTTTTGGGTTTGGTAACACTGATGATGGGGGTTTGCATTTTCCAAAAAAACGTTTGAAATTTTTTATATATATCAAAATAAAAATATATAATATATATACATATATTTTATATATATATAACATTTTTAATATGTGGGGGTGGGTGGTGTGGTGTTTGTGTGTGTGGGGTGTGTTGTGTGGTGGGGTTTTTACAAATTTATTTATATCTTTTTATCTTATGTTATACCAAAACAGAACACAAAAAAATTATGTATTATATGTGTGTGTGTGTGGGTAAATTTTTTTTTTGAAAAAAAAAAGGTTTTTGTGGGGGATGTTGTAGATGTTTAGGGTGTTTTGTGTGTGTGGGGGTGGGGGTGGTGTGTGGTGTGTGTGTGTGTGGGTGTTTTCTGTAACCTATTAATTATTTTAAAAATTAAAAAAGATATTAATATATTTTAATATAAAATTTTAAAATTAATGTTAAAAAGAAAAAAGGTTTAAACACCCCACCACCCCAATAGGGGCCCCACACACACACCCCAACACCCACCCCCACAAAAAAAAAACCAAAAAAAAAAACACAAAAACACTAAAAAAGTAAACCGAAAAAACAGATAGATAATTAGATAGATAGAGAGATGAATCTCTCTCTCTCTCTCTAATATATATATACATATATATATATATATATATATATATATATATATATATATATATATATATTTTGTGTGTGTGTGTGTGTGTGTGTGTGTGTGTGCGTGTGCATGTGTGTGTGTACAAATTTGTATCTATATCTCTAAATACATCATCAAGGGGTTAACGCCGATGAGGGCGCATGGCCGCATCCACCCTCCGGATTATGCAAGTAATAGGTCCCATGCCAGTCTCACGGTGTAACCGTCGGTTGGACATGTGGTCCTGCCAACTGTACCCCATGATCCGGCGAAAGGGACATGTTACAAAAGGCATCAAGACAAGCCTCCGAGACACTAAATACTGTCCAGGTTTTGCTTCCATAGAGCAAAGCTGGCAGTATCAAGGCCTTGAAGACATGCAGCTTGGTCCTTCTTCATAGGTACCGACATCTCCAAACGCTCTTGTTGATCGAATTCATGGCTCCTGTTGCCAGACCAATCCGTCTATTGACTTCTTGGTCTGACAGCCCAGAGATATGGACAACGCTACCAAGGTATGTAAAACTCTCTGTAACTTCAACGTCCTCGCCGCAAGCATGGATCAACCGATCGGGTTCCCCTAACAGGCCCACAAAGTCCTGAATCTTGGTCTTAGTCTAGGAGACCTCTAGGCCTAAGGGCTTCGCCTCATTACTAAATGCATCAAGAGCCACCACCAGTGACTCCAAGGACTCAGATAGGATAGCAATATCATTGGCAAAGTCAAGGTCTGAGACCTTGATATTGCCTAGTGTTGCTCCACACTGACTTTGGCTAGTAGCTCTGCCCATTATCCAGTCCATACAGGTGTTGAAAAGTGTTGGTGCAAGGACACAGCCTTGCCTCACCCCTGAATTAACAGGGAAGAAGTTCCACAGACCCCCACCACACTTTACAGCACTTTCAGTACCAGTATAGAGGCTTGCTATTAGGCCAATAATCTGCGTCGGAATTCCCCTGAGTCTCAGGATCTCCCATAGCGATTCTCGATGCACCGAGTCAATCGCCTTCTTGAGGTCGATGTAGGTTGCAAGCAACCCACGACCAAACTCACGACGGCGTTCCACAATTACTCGAAGCGCTAGTATTCGGTCTATTGTGGACTTCCCAGGAGTAAATCCAGACTGCTCCGGTCTCTGATGCCTCAGTAGGTGGTCGCGGATCCGTTTCATAAGAATGTGGGCGAGAACCTTGCCGGGTATGCTGAGCAGTGTAATGCCACGGTAGTTGCTACAATCCCAACGATCCCCTATCCCCTTCCAGAGAGGGATGACCACGCCCCTCAGCAGATCAGGGGGAATGGTACCAGACTGCCAGATGACAGTCAAGACTGTATGCAGGCCCTGAGCCACACACACACACACACACACACACACACAACAAAAACAACACACAACACACACAATCACACTCACACTCACCCATACACATGCACACACACACACACCCCCACACACACACACACACACACACACACACACACACACACACACACACACACACACACACACACGCACACACACAAACACACACACACACACACACTCACACACACTTACTCAAGCACATATCGCAACGAATGTACACACACACACACACACACACACACACATATATATATATATATATGCCGCGGTGGCGGAGTGGTTAGAGCATCGGACTCAAGACTGTAACGACGGCAATCTTATTTCGAGGGTTCGAGTCACCGGCCGGCACGTTGTTCCCTTGAACAAGGAACTTCACCTCGATTGCTTACTAGCCACTGGGTGGGCAAGCCAGCCTAAGTCAGTGCCGGTCCCAGAATCGGGTAAATAGAGATGGTGACTCGATAAAAACACCGGGCAGAAGGCAACGGCAAACCACCGCCCTAAATTGCCAAGAAAATCATGGAAAATCCATGATCGCCAACGTCCTTGTAGGACAAGGCACTTGAAAAAAAAAATATATATATATACATAGATACATACAGACAAACACACATATATACACACATATATACACATTTATATATACATAAATGTATATATATATATATATATATATATATATATATATATATATATATACATATATACATAGATACATACAGACAAACATATATATATATACACACATATATACACATTTATATATACATATCATCATCAATAACAGTATGCTCATGTTTGAGCAGCCGTGGACCTCTCCACCATCCTTCGCCACTAAACTCGATCTTACGCTTTTCTTTTCCACTTGTACCATCGACAACCTGCAAATATCTTTGATATTGTCGCTCAGTCTTGTCTTCGGTTTGCCTCTTCCTCTGTTTCCTATCACCATCCCTGTCAGCAAGTTTTTCTCAATACTTTTACTTCTCATCACATGACCAATAAACTTTAATTTCCTCCTGTTCAAGATGTCCAACAGCCGGTCTTTACAATTTATTTTTCTCAGTACTTCATCATTCGTCTTCTTCTCTGTCCAGCTAATACGCAGTACTCATCTGTAACACCACATTTCAAAACTATTGATTATTTTCTTGTCTATCTACTTCAGCACCCAACACTCAGAACCATATGATGCAATTGGGAAACTAATGAGTTCAATAACCTCAGCTTTGTCCGTAAGGTAATGCTTCGGTCTTTCCAGATGTTATTGAGAGCAATTGTGGCGTTTTTGACAATGGCAATTCTTTTTATCTCCGGTGAATCATCATATGTATTAGTTAAAACAGCTCCAAGATAAGTGAACTCTTTCACATTTGCCACAATCATTCCATTGATTGTAACATGTTCATCATTATTCATTGCCGGTTATATTTGAATCTTCATGATCTTAGTTTTCTTGGCATTAAGAAACAAGCCAGCCTTTTTGCTTGCTTCTCTAACTTTATCTAGTAGTTGTAGTTCAGTGATACTGCTGGCAATCAAAACTATATCAATGGCGTACCTCAGATTTGATATTTTGTATCCTCCAACATCCACAGTTCCTTCAAAATTCTCTAGAGCACCTCTCATAATAGTTTCAGAATATATGTTAAAGAGGTGCGGAGACAGAATGCAACCCTGTCGCACTCCTTGTTTGACTTCGAACCATTCTGTTAACCCATAAGTGGTTCTTACAGCAGCTTTGTTGTTGTCATACATGGCTTTTATTAGTTGGATGATGTGTTTTGGAAAACTTCATATCGTTCATGTTATTCCAGAGGATATCGTGATCAACAGTATCAAAAGCTTTCACATAATCGATGAAACATAGGTATAGGTCTTTTGATGTTCTCTGTTTTTCTCTATGATCAATTTTAGATCTAGAATCTGGTTTCTGGTACCTTTTCCAGGGCGAAAACCTGCTTGTTCGTCTGCAATTTCCTCTCTTAACTTCAACTTCATTCTTTCAGCAATAATTTTCAACAAAATTTTGGCTGCTGTGACTTATTAATGCAATTGTCTATTATTGTTGCATTGGAGTGCGTCACCTTTTTAGGTAGGGGAGTAAAGATTGATTTTACCCAGTCTTCTGGCCAACTTCTTTTATTCCATATTTTTGTACAGAGTTTGTAGAAGTATTCAACACTTTTGCCAGCATTCTTAATTAGTTCTGCTGTTATTTCATCTATTCCGGGGCTTTTGTTATTCTTTACTTTTTATGGCTTTTATAACTTCGTCTAGTAGTGGCGGTGGTTCATCTTCGTTTCATTGAGTCATATTAATGTTGTTGTTAGATCTTTATTCTTTTTGTATAGGTTGGAACAATATTGATTCCATCATCTTTGACTTCCCTTCCATCACACAAAAACAAGTCCATCTTCAGTTTTGATAGTGTCCATTGTAGGTTTAAATTTTCGTGTGATGCTTTTACCCTTGGTAGAGTTCTTTAGTTGTCTTATTGATAGAACAGTTTTCAATTCTCTGGTAATGTTCATTTAAATATTTTTCCTTATCTTGTCGCAATAATCTTTGAATTTTTGTATTTTGTTTTTTGTAAATTACTTTTTCAACTGGATTATTGATACCCTTTGATTTTAGGCATCTTCTTGTTTCAATTTCACTTAGTGTTTTTTTCAGATATCCAGGGGGAATTTGTCTTTTTCTTTTTAGCGATAGTTTCTTAAGCAGTGCTCAGCAGGAGTTCTTTTCCTTCTTCCCAGAAATCATTTGGTGTTTTGCATTTCACATTGATTTAGTATTTCAAATTTGTTTGACACTGTAATTCTGTAATTGTTATCAAGAGTTTTGTAGTCGAGCTTTAGAGGTGGTGTTGGACGCTCCATCTTTTTGAGTCTTATTTTAAAGTCGATACTTAGTAGTTGGTGGTCACTGTTGCAGTCGTCACCAGGCCTTGTCTTGGCATTTTTTGTGCAACTTTTCCATTTTTGGTTCAGCACAATGTAGTCAATTTGGTTGCGTGTTCTTTTGTCTGGTGAAAACCATGTGTACAAGTGTCTTGGGTGGTGTTGGAACAATGTATTGGCTATAACTAGATTATTTGTACTACAGAATTCAATAAAATCTTTACCTCTTTCATTTATATCTCCAAGGCCGAATTTTCCACAGGTGTCATTTTTTAGATAATTTTTTCCTACTTTGGCATTGAGGTCTCCCATGATCACTTTTACATCTCTGTTAGGGATTGTGTCTAAAGTATCTTGGAGAGAGTTATAAGAATTTTCTATTTCTTCATCACTTGCAATATTGGTTGGTGCATCATCATTTAACGGTAGGTTCATGTCTGAGCCGCCGTGGTCACAGCATGATACTTAATTGTAGTTTTCATGTTGTGATGCTCTTGGAGTGAGTACGTGGTAGGGTCCCCAGTTCCTTTCCACGGAGAGTGCCGGTGTTACCCTTTTTTTAGGTAATAGCATTGTATAAAACTAATGTTATGAGGTTTTGCTTGTATTCTGACTTTTAAAATGCGATCATTATTGGGCTGTACCATTTAGTGCTTTTTGCAGTTTTTTTCGTGAGAATCATGCAACTCGTGGACTATAATTTCCTTCTCTTTTCCAGAAAAAAGAACTGTCTTGTTTTCATAGTTTTGAAACTTCCATTACTCTCCATTGGTCTCACTTATTCCTAGTATTTATATATATATATATATATATATTATATATATATATTATATATATATATATATATATATCGTGTGTATCTAATTTCTTGTGTTAGCTTTATCCATTTTATATATGGGGTCGCTTATGATGATTCAGTTCTGGCACATATATATTTTATGGACATGACCATACTGAGACAACCCTGAAACCGATTACATAACCCTCGAACTCAGTTGTGTGAGTGAGTTTGAGTCCTAGCTTTATACCATGGCTACTGGGTGTTTATGATATATTCTGCAGATATCTTTATGGGGTCTTCTGACAATCTCTATATATTTGGAGCATAATTGGTATTTACCATGCTATAGGAATAGGGGGTTCATTAGGCAATGAGGGGTGAATCGAATCTGAATAGATTTATATACATATTAGCGAATGCTATAATATATAGGCTATCTGTATTATCTATATGTGGTATATATATATATACATATATGTATATATATATTATATATATATATGTATATTTCTAACGTAGGGTATGTCTGACCGCCATAGTCACAATACATATACTTAAATATATATTGTCAGTTGTGTGCTTTTTTTGGAGTGATACCTTTATAGGGGTTTGCCATGAGATCCAGGTTCCTTTTTAGGGATCCTTCTCATCTCTATTTATATCGGGTTGGGACCAGCACTGAATTGGGCTAGGCTTGCCCCCCCAGTGGCTAGGTAGGCAATCAAGGTGACGTTCCTTGCCCAAGGAAACAACGAGCGGCGGTGACTCGAACCCTCGAATTCAGATTGCCGTCGTAACAGTTTGAGGCCGATGCTCTAACCACTCGGCCACCGCGGCCTATCTGGGTTCTCAAAGTGTTTATTTATTACATATATGGTATATTCTTTGTCCGGTTTTTTTTTATCGGAGGTTCATGTCTATTCCCGGCCACTGAAATTAATTTAGTTGCCATGTGGATGGCTTGGCAGTGAGTGACGTTAGGTTCCCCAGAAACCTTTCGCACGGAGGTGACTGTAACCTAGGGAATCAAATTCCGTCTTTGACAGGGCTTGGGACCAACCAACTGGCGGCGCACCATGCTATCAATCATAATTCTCCCATTATTTAGATTGCCTTATCATTCAGTTTTTCTTTTTTGTTTGTTTCCCCCTTTTTTTTTCTCTATTAGATACTGAGTATATTCATGAGTAAGTTTGAAGCCGCCGTGAGTCACCGGCAATGATACTGAATATTATAAATTTTATATTT
>NC_051397.1:18478827-18526327 GCF_015228065.2 Penaeus monodon
TACTCATCATAATTATCATATTCATCATCATTATTTCTAATATTATTATTTTCATTATTAGTATAATTGCAAAAAAATAACAAATATATAACAAAAATAACGATAATAACTAAAGAATGATATACATAATTATTTTAAAATTGTTATTATTGTTATTGTTATTGTTATCACTATTATTCTTGTTGTTATTAGTAGTATAATTGGAAAAAAATATATATTCTAAGTTAAATAAGTGCAATGTTAATGATAAAAATAATGACAATGATGATAATAATTACAATAATGATGATAAAGATGATAATACTGATGATGACAATGGTAAAAAGAATGATACTGATGATAATGATAATAATAACAGTAATCGTGTCCGTTTACAATTAAAAAAGGAAAACAATCGTTAATTCGAAAAAGCGGCAATATCTAGTTAAAAAGCGCTTATGGAGAAAATATTCTAAATGATTTTTTTTTTCGTTTTCAACGATGATTTTGGCAATTATTAGAGTAGTGATAATAATTGTCAGAATTTTATTTGTCATGACAATAATAATGATAAAGATGAGAATAATGAGAATTTTTTATAAGATTTCCTTATCTTTATTATTATTATTATTATTATTATTATTATTATTGTTATTATTATTATTATTACTTTTATCATTATTATTATTATTATTATTATTATTATTACTAATATTATCATTATTATTTTTTATTTTTTTATAATAATTATTATTATTATTATTATTATTATTATTATTATTATTATTATTATTATTATTATTATTATCATTATTATTACTATCATTATTATTATTATTATTATTATTATTATTATTATTATTATTATTATTATTATTATTACTATTGTTATTATTATTGCAAAAATAACAATGATAATGATAATAGTAATAATAATAATATCATAATATTTTTATTACAATAATTATTTTAATAATAGAGATAATATATAAATAAGATAAATAAGATAAAATATTAATACACATTATTGTTATAAAATCGTTATTATTGTTATTTTTTATTATCATTACTATTGTTGTTGTTATTATTTGTATGATTGTAAAAAGAAAATGTATTATAACGGTAATAATTGCAATAATAATGATAATAATGATGATAATGATTAATTTAATAATGATGATAAAGATGATAATATGATGATACAGATGAAAATATGATGATAATGATCATAATGACGATTACAACGATAATAATGATGATAATGATGATAATGATGATAATAACAGCAATTGGGTTCATTTATAATTTACAAAATAATAATCTCAAAGTCGAAAAGCGGGCAAATCTAGCAAAATATAGCGTTTTGAGAATAGATTCCAAAGTAAAGTTTATTTGATTTCAATGATGATTTTGGCAATTATTAGGGTAATAATGATTATAAGTATAAAATTTCATTATCATTTTATTATTATTTTTTTTTTTTATCATTATTATTATTATCATTATTATTATTATTATCATTATTATCATTGTTGTTGTTGTTGTTGTTGTTGTTATTATTATTATTACCAAAAATGTATTGCTACGCCAGTGGGTCTTTGTCTCTGTGCGAAACATGTGTTAACATGAAAAGGATGACCTTGGCATGTGTTAACATGAAGGGACCTGGGCAAACATGACGCAGCTGGCTGTGAGCGGAGGAGCGGAGGAACAAGCAGAGAGACGCAGTTGGGTGCTGCTCCTGTGAAGACCTTTTGTGTGCCCTTGTTACCTGATAAACTTTGTGTTGCCCTGTTATAAGCTGTATCGTGCAGTGTGACATGCTGGTGTCCCCCCTGTATTGTGCCTATAGAAAAGTGTACGGGTAAATAACTTGAGTAAATAAAGGAAAGACTGTCATTTTGTGTTTATTTCGTGCCCTGCCTCGCCACTTGGCGTTTCCCCTCGTGGTGTTCTGGGATGCTGTGGTGCTTGGTGCCTCTTGGAGCTGTTCAGTGTTCACGACCCTGTGGATAACACGCCGTCTGCCTAGCCTGCCTTGTGTTGGTGGCGGAGAGACGAGGCGGTCGGCGTAACAGTATTATAACTGTAGTAATAACAATAATAATTATTAATAATGATAATTATTAAAAATAATAATTAGTAATAATAATTATATTATTATTATTATTACTATATTTATTATTATCATTAATATTACTTCTATTATTAGTATAATTACAAGAAAAATATTATAAATATGATAATTACAATAATAATGCTAATAATTAAGAGAGTGATATATATAATAATTGAAAATCGTTATTATTATTATTATTGTTATTATTATTATTGTTTTGTTATTATTAGTATATTTAGAAAAAATATATAACCACTAATATCAGTAATAATGATAATGATAATGATAATGATGATAATAATTGCAATAATGATGATAATGATCATATTGATGATGACAACGATAATAATGGTGATAATGATGATATTGAGTATGATAATAATAACAGTAATCGTGTCCATTTATAAGTAAAAAAGGAAAAAGAAAAAAATCCCAAAGTCGAAAAATGGCAAAATCCAGTGAAATATATCCTTTTGAGAATAGGTTCCAAAATGCCCTTTTTTCGATTTCTATGATGATTTTGGCAATTATTAGGGTAATAATGGTAATGATGGTAACAATAATGATAAAGAGAATAATGAAAATTTTCTAAAATTTCATTACTAATATTATGATTATTATCATTATTCTTGTTATTATTATTATTGTTATTATTATTATTATTATCATCATTTTTATTATTATTATCATTATTATTATTTTTATTATTATTATAATTGTCATCATTATTGTTATTATTATTATTTTTATTATCATTATTATTATTATCATTATTATTATTATTATTATTATTATGATTATTATTACTAATATTGTTATTATTATTAATTTTATCATTATTATTATTATC
The DNA here is from genome assembly GCF_015228065.2 of Penaeus monodon. NCBI lineage: Eukaryota > Metazoa > Arthropoda > Malacostraca > Decapoda > Penaeidae > Penaeus > Penaeus monodon. The sequence continues at coordinate 18,481,776 of NC_051397.1, forward strand.
ATTATTATTATGTGATTATTATTATTATTATTATCATTAATATTATTATTATTATTATTATTATTTTATTCATTATAATCATTATTATCATTATTCTTTTATTATCATTATTATTATTATTTACTATTATTATTATTATCATTATTATTAATATTATTATTATTATTTTTTTTTTATTATTACTATTACCAAAAAATGTTTTATAACTGTCATAATAACAATAATAACGGTAATAATAATCATTATTATTATAACATTATTATCATCATTACTGTTAATATTATCATTAGTATTATTTCTATTATTAGTATAATTGTAAAAAAAATATCAGGACTGTAATAATCATAAAAGCGATAATAATTAAAAGAATGATGTATATAATCATTATAGAATCGTTATTGTTGTTATTATTACTGATATCACTATTATTTTTGTTGTTATTATTAGTATAATTGATATATATATATATATATATATATATATATATATATATATATATATATATATATATTATAACTGTAATAATTGGAATAATAATGATAAAATCAATGATAATGATGATAACTATAATAATGATTATAAAGATGATAACAATGAGGATAATGTAGGATAACGATAATAATGATGATAACGATGATGATAATAGTAATCTTGTTCATTTATGAGAAAAAAAAGGGGAAAAATTACCATAGTAGAAAAAGTGGCCAATTCTATCGAAATATAGACTTTTGATGATATATTCCAAAATGACGTTTTTTTTTATTTCAAAGATGAATTTGTAATTATTATTATTATTATTATTATTATTATTATTATTATTATTATTATTATTATTATTATTACTATTATTATTACTATTATTATTACTATTATTAATATTATTATTAATATTATTATTATTATTATTATTATTATTATTATTATTATTACCAAAATGTATTATAACTGCAATAATAACAATAATAAAAATGATAATGATAATAATAGTTATTATAATAATAATAATATTATTTTTATTATTATTATCATTATTATTATTACTTCTATTATTAGTATAATTACAAAAAATATTATAACTAATAGCGATAATAATTAAAAGAATTATATTATTAAACGAATGATACACATGATCATTATAAAATAGTGATTATTTTTATTATTATTACTATATTTGTTCTTATTATTAGTATAACTGCAAAAGATGTATTGTAACTGCAAGCGTTGGAGCAGTAATAATAGTAAAGATGATAATGTTGATAATAATTGCAATAATGATGATAAAGATGATAATAATGATGATAAAGATGGTAATGATGATGATAATAACAGTAATCGTGTCCATTTAAATCAAAAAAGGAAAAGGAGAAAAAATCCCAAAGTTGAAAAAGTGGTAAATTGTTGCAAAAAATATCCTTCTGAGAATATATTCCAAAATGCTGTTTTTTCATATCAATGATGATTTGGCAATTATTAGGGTAATAATGATCATAATTTTGGAGTATACTCTCAAAAGGCTATATTTCGCTAGATTTTACCTCTTTTTCGACTTTTTTTCCTATTATAAATGGACAAGGTTAATGTTATTATCACCATTATTATCATCATTATCATTATTATTATCGTTATCATCATCATTATCACCATTCTCATAATTATTGCAATTATTGCTTATATAATGTATCATCATTATTGTCATGATTAATACAGTTTTGATAGTTATGATCTTTATTGCCCTAATAACTGTCAAAATCATTATTGAAATCGAAAAACAGAGATTTTGGATTAAAATCTCAAAATGCTATATTACGGTCGATTTTACCGCTTTTTTTTTACTTTTGGGGATTTTTTTTAACACTTTTTATTATAAACGGACACGATTACGTTATTATCATCGTTATTATGATCATTATCATCATTATTATTGTTACCATCATCATTATCATCATTATATGATATGATGATAATAATAATAATAATAATAATAATAATAATAATAATAATAATAAGTATAATAATAAGAAGAAAATAATAAAATCTGTTTTATCATCAATATTGTCATGATTATTACAATTCTGATAATTATTATCATTATTACCCTGATAGTTGCCAAAATCATCACTGAAATCGAAAAGACGACATTTCGGAGTATATTCTCAATAGGTTATATTTCGGTACATTTAGCCGTTTTTTCGACTTAGACACGACTACTGTTATTATCCTCATTATTATCGTTATCATTGTCTTTATCATCATCATTATTATTATCTTTATCATCAGTATTGCAATTATTATCATCACTATTGATATTATTGCAAATATAATATATCATCATTATTGAAATTATTGCAGATATGATATATCATCATTATTGTCATGATTAAAACAATTCTGTTAATTATCATTATTACCCTAATAATTGACAAAATCATCGTTGAAATCGAAAAAAACGGCCTTTTCGAGTAAAATCTCAAAAGGCTAGATATCGTTGCTTTTTCGACTTTAGGGATTTTTTTTTTCTTTTTCCTGTTCATTATAAATGGACAAGATTATTGTTATTATCATTATCATCATTATCATCAATATTGCAATTATTAGCATCATTATCATCAATATTATCATACGATTACTATTATTATCATTATTATTATCATCATTATCACCATTATTATCGCTATTATCGTCATTATCATTATCATCATTATTGCAATTATTAGCATCATTATCATTATTATTATTATTATTATTATTATTACTGCAATTAATGGAGTTATAATATATCATCATTATTGTCATGATTACTACAATTCTGATAATTATTATCATTATTGCCCTAATAATTGCCAAAATCATAATTGAAATCGAAAAAAAAGCATTTTGGAGTATTATCTCTCAATATTTCGCTAGATTTTGCCGCTTTTTTTACTTATGTTTTTTTATTACCTTTTTATTATAAATAGGCACCATTATTGATATTATCATCATTGTTATCATAAGTAATACCGTTATCATCATCATAATAAAAGTGAAAATAATGAGACTTCATTAAATTTGATTATCATCATCATCATTATTATTATCATTATTATTACTATTATTATTATTATTATTATTATTATCATTATTATTATTATTATTATTATTATTATTATTATTATCATTATCATTATTATTATTATTATTATTATTATTATTATTATTATTATCATTACTTTTATTATTAGTATTATTACAAAAACGTATTATAATTGTAATAATAACAATAATAATGATAATAATGACAATAATAATAATAGTAATTTTAATATTGTTATTATTAGCTTTATCTTTACTATTATCATTACAATTACTTTTATTATTAGTATACTTGCAATAAATTGTATCAACATTGCAATAATTACAATAATAACGATAACAATGAAAACAATAATATAGATAGTTATTATAAAAAACATTAATATTGTTATTATTGTTGTTATAACTGTAATAATTGTAATGATAACGATAATAATGATGATAATAATTGCAACAATGATGATAAATATGATAATAATGATGATAATAATGATAATGATGATGATAACGATAAAATGATGATAATAATGATAATAATGATGATGATAAAAGTAATCTTGTCCATTTCTAATAAAGAGGAAAAAGAAAAAAATCGACAAAGCGGCAAAATCAAGCGAAATAAAGCCTTTTTTTATTATACTGCAAAATGCCGATTTTCGATTTCAATGATGATTTTGGCAATTATTATGATAATAATGATAATAATTATCAGAACTGTATTAATCATGACAATAATGATGATATATTATGCCTGCAATAATTGCAATAATTATGATAATAGTGATGGTAATGATAGTAATTGCAGTAATGATAATAAAAATAATGATAATGATAATGATGATAATAAAGATAATAATGGTGATAATGATGACATTAATGATGATAATAACAGTAAACTCGGTAAAATCTAGCGAAATATAGCTTTTTGAGAGTACACTCCAAAATGCCGTTTTTTCGATTTCATTGCTGGTTTTGGCGATTATTAGGGAAATAATGATAATAATTATCAGAATTGTATTAATCATGACAATGATGATGATAAAAATGGTAATTATGATAAAATTTGATTATCATTATTATTATTACTATTATTATTTTTATCATTATTATTATTATTATTATTATTATTATTATCATTATTATTATTATTATTATCATTATTATCATTATTATTATTACATTTATTATTAGTATTATTACAAAAAAATTATTATAACTGTAATAATAAAAATAATAATGATAATATTGATAATAATAATAATAATGGTAATAATAATAATAATAATAATAATAATAGTCTTTATAATTTTGTTTTTTTTTGTTATTAACATAATACTCACTTTTATTATCGGTATACGTGCAAAAAAAAATCAAAACTGTAATAATTACAATAATAACGATAATAACTAAAATAATGATATAGATAATTATTTAAAAATTGTTATTATTGTTATTATTATTGTTATTAATATTACTGTTGTTGTTATTTTTTGTAAAATTGCAAAAAAAAAAACATATACTATAACTGCAATATTTACAATAATAATGATAACACTGGGTTACAAAACAATATTTTTTGTAAGTTGTCTTAGATTTTTCAACTGATTTAGAGCAAATCTGCATCGCTGAATCCAAAAATAACCATCCATTTTCCCCGATCAGGTCAAGTTTTTCAACTAAGTGAATATAGGAAAAATCGTTTTTTTTACGAAGTGGAATACATTAGAGCGGCATTTTTATTTTATTTGTGTTACTTATACATCCGATATATATTTTTTTATTTTGTTTTCTCACACAATTTATAATTATCGACATGTTGCAAACATTGATCGGTATCTGTATTGACATCAACATTGCATTACGTTGGTAACTATTACAATATCTACTGATCAATGCTGAACATCGATCAGAATTGATCAGTTGATCAGTAGACAGGAAACTAATAAAGACAGATGCATGAAAACTAGATGTTTGGTCATCATTGATCATTCAGTGCTGACACTTCCGTTTCTTTGACCTCCTCGAATGTGAAGCGGCAGGGATGTCTCTCTTCGAAGTCCAACAGTAATCGGCCATCATGACTGCATCCCACCGTCCCTGATACCTGGTCTCCATCTCCTTCATGTCTTTATGAAATCTCTCCCCCTGCTCATCGCTCATTGATCCCAGATTCTCAGGAAACCGATCCATGTGTGAGAATAGGTAGTGCATTTTGATGCTCATGTTGCATCCCAGGTTTTTGAAGGCAGTCAGCATTTTGGCGACGAGTTCTGCGTAGTTGCTGGCCTTGTTGTTGCCAAGGAAGTTCTTTTCGACCAGAACAAATGCCTTCCACGCTTCCAGTTCGACTTTATTCATTGAGTTTTCAAACTCTGGATCTCTGATGAGCTGACGTAGTTGAGGTCCGTCAAAGATGCCAGCTTTTAATTTCTTCATGGTCACTCCTGGAAAAGCATGGCACAGGTGAGTGAAGCAGCCACATCCTTGTCCAGAGCTTTAGTGAACTACTTCATCAAGCCAAGCTTAATGTGCAGGAAGAGTATCCTGTCTCTGTCCACCAGAGGGGCGTTGATGACGTTCTTTGATCTGCTAGGCTCCAATTCCTCCCGCAGAGACCACTCCTTTTTCGTGTAATGCTGAACTCGGTCCCTACTATCCCACATGCACAGAAAGCACGGGTACTTGGTGAAACCGGACTGCTGTCCCAACAAAAAGTTCACCATCTTCAGGTCAACACAGATCATCCACTCATGCTGACAATTACGAATTTTCTCCAGCAGATACTTCACTGCTTCATACCTCTCCTTCAGTGTAGTCAAGTGAGCCAGCGGTATAGAGGCAAATTGGTTGCCGTTGTGCACCAGAACGGCTTTCAGCGATCTCTTGCTGCTGTCTATAAACAGTCTCCATTCTACAGGTTGGTACTGTGGCAATCCAAGATTGTGCAGAAGCTGTGAAACATCTGTACAGTACACCAAGTCTTTCTCTTCAGAGAAAAAACGAAGGTATTCTTGATGTCTGTTGCGGTAGAAAGTGATGCGAGCACTGTCAGAAAGAAGGTTTTTTTCTTTCAGTCTTGATGCCAACAATTTGGTGGATGACTTTGGCAAGTTGAGGTCACGGACAAGATCATTTAGCTCCTTCTGGGAAAAGGGATGCGGAGCGTCATCGGCATCATCGCTAGGAACTTCTTGATTGTCTTCAATACTGGAGAATTCTTCGTCACTTAACTCAGGAAGTTCTGCTGTGACAGGTACTGGAACTTCATCACAGTGAGGTACAGGACGACATGCTGATTCAAGATCAGGATACTTGAGGCTGCTCTGGTTCTTTCTGTTGATCCCAGTCAAATTAATAGCGCAGAAGTAACAGTCACTGACATGGTTTTTCGGTTTTCTCCAAACCATAGGAATTCCAAACTTCAGCCCATCCATGGGTCCAGCGACGTAGATACTCGGTGCATTTCTTGCAGATCATGTGAGGCGCCCAAGCTTTGTCCTGATCACCAGGTTTCATGCCAAAATAAGCATGATAAGCACGCTTTACGAAACTTGTGACTGGTTTCCTGTTAGGAACATCGGCGTATTCGCCGCAGATGTAGCAGAATACATCCGGCTTATTTCTGCAAGACCATCTGGACGAATCCATATCATTCATCTGAATAAGGAAAAAATTTCTGTTAGCAAAAAGTGTGCGGTCGCAACTTGAAAATTATATCGTAATACCCGCCACGAAAATGCTAACACCCTTATGTATGAACAACCATAAAAAACAATATTTGGCAATAGAACACAAATTTGACCTGATTGAGCAAAATCAATGTTATTTTTGGATTCAGTGCATCAAAATTGTCTAAAATCAGTTAAAAAATTATTGATGATTATTTTGCTGTTGACCAGTGTAATAGTGATGATAATGATGATAATACTTGCAACAATGATAATAAAGATGATGATAATGATGAGAAGATGATGAAAATGACTTTAGGGATCAACCCTGAGGAAATCAAGAGCTGGAGCCCATGAGGCAGTTCGATGTCGCTTGCACCCTCGTTCTGGCAACCCCTGCAACGCCGCTGGTCATTCTATGCCGTCCCATGCTATGCGTGAAGAGTCTCACATTCTTTCGCCCAGCCACTAACGTTACCTTCTTTTTGTCTGGTGGTCGTATCATCATCATCAAGGGGCTAACACCGACGGGGGCGCATAGCCGCATCAACCCTAAGCTTCCAGCCACGAGGATCCCTCAAGGCGAATCTCCAAGCAGGTCTTGTCGAGCTGCCCAAGCCATGACCTCCTGGGTCGTCACACAGGCCTCCTCCACCCAGGGTTGTCTCGCAAAGAGACAACCTGATGGGCTGGGTCGTCCACAGGGAAACGAGGTAGGTGCCCATATAGCCTGAGTTGGCGATCCGGATTATGCAAGTAACAGGTCCCATGCCAGTCTCACGGTGTAACCGCAGGTTGGACACGTGGTCCTGCCAACTGTACCCCATGATCCGGCGAAGGGACTTCAAGACATGGACTACACTATGATATGTAAAACTGTAACTTCAACGTCCTCGTCGCAAACATGGATCGACTGAACGGGTTCCCCTAACAGGCCCACAAAGTCCTGAATCTTGGTCTTGGTCCAGCAGACCTCTAGGCCTAAGGCCTTCGCCTCATTGCTAAATGCCACCAGTGATTCCAAGGACTCAGATAGGATGGCAACATCATCGGCAAAGTCAAGGTCTGAGACCTTGATATTGCCTAGTGTTGCTCCACACTGACTTTGGCTAGTAGCTCTGCCCATTATCCAGTCCATACAGGTGTTGAAAAGTGTTGGTGCAAGGACACAGCCTTGCCTCACCCCTGAATTAACCGGGAAGAAGTTCCACAGACCCCCACCACACTTTACAGCACTTTCAGTACCAGTATAAAGCTTGCTATTAGGCCAATAATCTGTGTCGGAATTCCCCTGAGTCTCAGGATCTCCCATAGCGATTCACGATGCACCGTGTCAAACACCTTCTTGAGGTCGACGTAGGTTGCAAACAACCCACGACCAAACTCACGACGGCGTTCCACAATTACTCAAAGCACTAGTATTCGGTCTAATGTGGACTTGCCAGGAGTGAATCCAGACTGCTCCGGTCTCTGATGCCTCAGTAAGTGGTTGCAGATCCGTTTCAGAAGAATGTGGGCGAGAACTTTGCCTGGTATGCTGACACGGTAGTTGCTACAATCCCAACGATCCCATTTCTCCTTCCAGAGAGGGATGACCACGCCCTTCAGCAGGTCAGGGGGAATGGTACCAGACTGCCAGATGGCAGTCAGGACTGTATGCAGAATTGGGGAACCCATTCAGTCGATCCATGCTTGTGGCAAGGACATTGATGTTACAGAGCAAGTTAAATACCTTGGTAGCGTAGTCCATATCTCTGGCTTGTCAAACCAAGAAGTCAATAGACGGATTGGTCTGGTAACAGGAGCCATGAACTCGATCAACAAGAGCATTTGGAGATGTCGGTACCTATGCAGAAGGACCAAGATGTGTGTCTCCAAGGCCTTGATACTGCCAGTTCTGCTCTATGGAAGCGAAACCTGGACGCTATCCAGTGTCTTGGAGTCTCGTCTTGATGCCTTTTGTAACAAGTCCCTTTTCTGGATCATGAGGTACAGTTGGCAGGACCACGTGTCCAACTGACGGTTACACCGTGAGACTGGCATGGGACCTGTTACTTGCATAATCCGGGATCGCCAACTCAGGCTATATGGCCACCTAGCTCGTTTCTCTGTGGATGACCCTGCCCATCAGGTTGTCTCATTGCGAGACAACCTTGGGTGGAGGAGGCCTGTGGGACGACCCAGGAGGTCCTGGCTTGGGCAGCTCGACGAGACCTGTCACGAGGAGTTAGAGATGGGCCGAGGGCCTGCCTGGAGACTCGCCTCGAGGGCTGGAAGCGAAAGGGTGGATGCGGCCATGCGCCTTCGTCAGCGTTAGCCCCTTGAAGATGATATATATATATATATATATATATATATATATATATATATATATATATTATATTATATATATATATATATATATTATATATGTATATGTAATATATATATGTATATATATGTATACATATATATATATATATATATATATATATATATATATTATATATATACACACACACACACACACACACATACACAAACGCACACACACACACACACGCGCGCGCACACACACACACACACACACACACACACACAACACACACACACACACACCACACACATTATATATAATATATATATATATATATATATATATATAATATATATATATATGAATATATATATATATATATATATATATATATATATGTATAATATGAATATATATATACATCTACACCGTATATATACACAAACCTATATACATACATACATATATATATATATATATATATATATATATATAATATATATATATATATATATATATAATGTATACGTACACTCACTAACAAACAGACACACACACACACACACACACATATGTATATATATATATATATATATATATATATATATATATATATATATATATAGAGAGAGAGAGAGAGAGAGAGAGAGAGAGAGAGGAGAGAGAGAGAGAAAGAGAGAGAGAGAGAGAGAGAGAGAACAGAGAGAGAGAGAGAAAGAGAGATAGATAGATAGTATACAGAGGCCATTAGATAGCTAGACAAGATAGATAGTTAGATAGACATAGTGTGCGTGTGTGTGGTGTGGGTGTAATCAATTTATATCTATATCTGATATATACATATCTAATATATATCGTATATATATATATATATGATATATATATATATCTATATAGATACATATATATTAAATACCCACACACACACACACACACCACACACACGTCGCATCCACCCAACTACACGCACCCGATACTCTAAGCACGTGACACACACACACAAACACACACACACGTTGAACACACAGGTGCAGCACACACCACACATTCATATATATATATATTATATATATATGATAATATAATTATTACTAATAATGATATATTAGTCGTATATATATACATAATGTAGATGACTATATATGTATATATATTATTATTATATATATATATATATATATATATTATACATCACACTACTATAAATATAATATATATTATATATACATATGAATATCACACACACTTACACATCAGTCAGTATGAAATAATAACAATAAGCGTGGGAGAAGAAGGAGAGGGGGAAAAAGGAGGGCACAGCACACACAACACACACACACACACACACGACACACGACATCTCACCGCACACACACTACACACACACAAACACACACTGTAACGATGGCCGATGAGCGGAAGAGTGCGAACCGTCCCCCGGGTCTTGGGCCACAAAAGGGAAAAAACCCCTTGGGAGTTAATTGAAAAGGGGGGGAAATTTGCGGAAGATTTAGTGGAGGGTTTGGGCGCTGCGGCCCCGAGGCGCCTCAAACGGTTGTAGGCTCACGGTTTGTATCGGAGTATGGAAGAGGATGGATTTACAAGGGAGGCTCGCGGGCGGAAAGCCGGGGTTTGTCCGCCGTTGTCATGTTAAAAATTTTGTGGTATGTAGGCTAGTGTTATGTATTAAATATTAATTTATAAGTTAACAGTGTTATTTGCTGCAATAGAAAGGTGATGGAAGGTATTGCTAAAGGGCCCCAAGGGGAGTCCTGTAGCAAAGGGTTTACAAACACTCAAGATCCATTAGTGAGATTCGGGGGGATATTTGGGGTGAGGTGAAATAGGCCTATGTGAATAGGGGATTACATTGGGTTCCCCGGGCGGGAGGAAAGTGAAAGGCTCATGATAAAAAATATGCCCCCGTTTTTTATATGTGTGTTACTGAAATGTGTTGCCAATGTTATTCTTTTATCTGTTGTTAATTTTACATATTGTATAAATCTTATGTATTGTCACAAAACCCCATATTCCCAAAACAATACTATAAGTATTTATTGCTTTACCCCCTTTTTTTTTCTCCTTTTCCCAAACTAACATTCCAAAGGTGTTTGTCATCCCCTTTTCCCCAAAGGGTAGCATTTTTGGGTAAAAAAACCTTTCATCACCGTGTTCCCATATGTAAGCAGTGATCTATGCCCATCTTTAACCCAACTGAGGAGATGACAGGCAGACCCCCTCGGGGGCCAAGGAAAAAACCCCCATCGCTCCGGGGACAGCCGTACTCCTCATTACTATACAAAAAGGGTCAAGAATCTTGGTCGTCTACCTTACACCAAAAGGGCTCGCCACCTACCATACATTGGTAGGGCCCCAATCTTCCGCTCTTTACAACAAACACACACACACCCCAAACACACCACAAAAACCCACAACACACACACACACACCACACACACACCACCACACCACACACACACACAACAACACCAACAATATATATAATATAATTATAAAAATATATATATAATTTTTTAATATTAAAAATATTATATATAATAAAAATACACATACATACGACTATGAAATATATAAAATTTTTATAATTATTAATATATATATATATATTATAAAATTTTAAATATATATATATATACAAATAAATACCACGACTATGAATATATATAAATAATAAATCAAAATATAATATATATATAATATTAATTAAATATATAATTTACACAAAACCACAAAAACCACACACCCGGGGTACACACATACACCAACCAACACCAACACACACAAACACAAACCACACAACACACACACACACAAAAAAAAAAAAAAAAAAAAAACAAAACACACACCACCACACCACAAAAATTTATATTATATTATATATAATATAATATAAAATTTTAATATTATATTTTATTATATATAAAAAATTTCACAACACAAAAACCCCAAAAACCACACACACAGTATATATTAATATATATATATATATATTATTATTATGAATAATATATTATATAATATAGTATAATATTAATGTATATATATTAAAATAAATAATATATATATATATCAAATATATATTTATATCTTAAACACACCACACACACATACCACACACATAAAAACACACAACAAACACAAAAACCCCACACACACACAAACACAAAAAACCCCAAAACCCCCCAACACACCACCCAACACACACACCACACACACACCCCACCCCACACAACAACACACAAAAATTATAATTTTATATAATTAATATATATATATATTTATATATATTTTATATATAATATATTATATAATTACATAATCACACATATATAACATACACATACGCACAGTTTTAAATATACACAGCACAACACACACAACACACACACACACCAACACACACACACACACAACAAAACCACACACACACATATTATATATAAAAAAATTATATATATTATATATATATATAATATATATATATAAAAAAAACACCGCACTCTCCGTGGAAAGAACTGGGACCTACCAGAAACTTACTCCAAATTCATGACAGCATGAAAACTACAACAATTCAGCTGTGACCACGGCGGCTCAAACGGGAATCTCCCGTAAAAAAAAAAAAAAAAAAAAAAAAAAAAAAAAACCCAAAAAAAAAAAAAAAAAAAATATATTAATAAATATATATATATAAAATTAATATATATATATAAAATAATATATATATATATCATTTTTGTTTCTTGGTGCCAAGGAAACTAAAATCGTGGGGATTCGAAGATGACCGGCAGTGAGCGATGATGAACATGTTACGGTCAGTGTAGTGGTTGTGGAAGGTGTGAGGAAGTTCACTTATCTTGGAGCTGTTTTAGCTAATACATATGATGATTCACCGGAGACGGAAAGAAGAATTGCCGTTGCCAAAAACGCCACAGTTGCTCTCAATAACAAACTGGAAAAAACCGGGAAACATTACCTTACGGACAAAGCTGAGGTTATTGAACTCATTAGTTTTCCCAATTGCGTGATATGGTTCTGAGTGTTGGGTGCTGAAGAAGATAGATAAGAAAAAGGTCAATAGTTTTGTAATGTGGTGTTACAGACGAGGACTACATATTAACTGGACAGAAAAGAAAACGAATGATGAAGTGCTGAGAAAAATAAATTGTAAAGACCGGCTGTTGGACATCTTGAACAAAAGGAAACTAAAGTTTATTGTACATGTGATGAAAAGTAAAAGTATTTAGAAAAACTTGCTGACAGGGATGGTGATAGGAAACAGAGGAAGTGGCAAACCGAAGACAAGACTGAGCGCCAACATTAAAGATATTTGCGGGCTGTCGATGGTGCAAGTGGAAAGAAAAGCGGAAGATCGAGTTGAGTGGCGAAGGATGGTGGAGAGGTCCACGGGTGCTCAAACATGAGCATGCCGTTATTGATGATATCATCATCAACCTGAATCAATCCACTGCAGGATGTAGGCCTCTCCCAGTCTTTTCCAACTTTGCCTTGCGTTTTTTGTTTCCAGTTGTGGTCCCTAAATTCCGTTATTGCTTTACGCCATCTTGTCATTGGTCTTCTTTATGTTATCTATAGTCCAGTCAGTTACGTTCTTTGTCCATCTGTCTCCGACGTATATAACCTGCCCATTGCCATGTTTTTTTTATTGATGCTCCCAAGTATATCTTCCACTTTCCTTCTGTCTATTTTACCGGGCTTCCCTTCCAAGCCTGGGTCTGTGCGCTGATAACTCTGCTTACTCATATGTATATATATTTGTGAATACACACTTACACAGAGACATACACTCACATACATATGAGTAAGCAGAGTTATCAGTGCACAGCCAGGCTTAGAAGGGAAGCTCGGTTAGATAGAAGGATATGCATCCAGAAGGGCATTCGGTCATATATATAGCGACTCCACATAATAATGGGATAAAAGTTACAGCAAGAAGAAGTCAGCACAGAGCTCTCTCTCCTCCTCTGTCTCTTTTTCTATCTCTCTCTCTCCTACTTATCTCCCCTTCTCTCTCTGTCTGTCTGTCTGTCTGTCTCTCTATCTATCTATCTATTTATCTCTTTCTCTCTCCTTCTTCTTTCTCCCTATTTCTATGTCTGTCTGTGTTTTGTCTCGTCTCGAGTCTCTTCTCATCGTCTCTCTCATCGCTCCTCCTCTCGTCCTCTCTATCTCTCTCTTGTCTCCTCTCTTTCCTCTCCCTTCTCATCTGCCTTTCTCTTCTGCTACTCCGTCTATTCCCTTCGCATTTGCTGTTTTCTCTGTCTCTTTTTAGTCTGTCGTCTGGTCTCTCTCTCCTCGTCTCTCTCGTGACTCTCTCGTCTCGGAAAAAATACATTATTCTCTCGTACCCTCTCTTTCATTCGTTTGGTTCCACGATCGCTCTCATTCTCGTCTCTCTGGGGGTCTCTCAGAGGGCGTCTTCATCTTCTCTTATCTCTCTCATCTTTCTCCTCTTGTCCTCTCCCCCTCGTCTCTCGTCTCTTTTTTTTTACTCCTTTTGTGCTCTCTGCGACCTCCATTCCTTGTTTAGCTAGAAGATTGTGTTTGAAGATGACTTAATTCATTCACAATACATTTTCCGGGGTTGCTCCGACCTCGCCCAGTGACTGTGGCGCTGACGTCCTGCTCTTATATTTAATAACTTTATTTATTCTTAACATATATAACATTAGTCCCATGTCCTACACATTCCTGAACAGGTCTCAGCTCGGATCTTCGTGTCCCGCTGATGCTTGTGTGAAGCTGTGGTTTTGTTCCGCGTCCCTCGAGACACAGGAGTGCTTGATCTCAGGAGGGAGTAACGAGAGACGACATGCTCATCCTATGCGGTGACATTACTCTTCGGTCCTGGGCGTTTTTTATCGGCCGACTGCTGTGCGCAGGATCGCGTAGAAAGTTGTTTGCCCTTGATGCCATTTTTTCCTGCACGTTTGTGAAGACGAGGTAGTGAATAGACCTGCTACGCCGCTGTCCTTGGATCCTCAGAGGGCCGCTACTCCTTACAAAAAAAAAAAAAAAAAGTGGCCGTGCGGATTTTCTTATTCTCGTCCCTGATGGAAAAAAAAAAGCGGGGGGGGGTTGTGTGTACCCAGGGGGGCAGGGCATGGTAGATGAGCCGGTTGTGGGCCGCTTTCAGCTGCTGAGCCCTATTGCATGGGGTGGCCGATGGTTAAATACCGCTGACGTTCAAAAGCTCTTCTGTCTCTTGCCCAAGACAAGCCTCTGCGCTGACATCAAGGCGAGCGTCTTCTGTCGGGTTTGTTGACCCTCAGATCGAAATTCGTACTTCACTCGACAGTAGCTTCTGGCTCCACTCTGTGGACGTCATGACAAACTCTCCTCAGCATCTGAGCGTGTGAGGTCTACGATTCTCTCACTTCGTCATACCGTATGACCACGCGAAACGCATGCTCTGTTCGCGTGCAGATTCTGGCATGGTTGAGTCGAAGGGAGAATCCACTAGGCACAGTGCATGAGGAGTGAACGCATCATGGCCCAGGCTCATACACCTTAAGGCGAGGGCGATCGATGAAATCAATTGTCTGTTTGGCGGAATCCGCTTTCCCTACCTTATATGTCCAAGGTGGTAGAGCTAGTTTGGCGAGTGCTCCCACTTCCTGTGTGCATGCTGAGTCCTCACCTCTTGCATCCTCTGGCAGTTGATTGGTGAAGGTGGTGTATCTGTTCTTCTTGTTTTTGTTCTCTGGTTCTTGTTATTATCAATTCCTTATTTGTTTTGTTGTTCTGCTAGAGTATTTTGTCCGCCCATGTTTGTTATGATTTATTTATTTGTTGGGTTCAACCTGCGAGTAGAAGTTTGACTTGGAGTTTTCATACTCTATGTCGGCCAGCTTACAGGGGTTTGTAATCCCCAAGCCTCCTTTTCTGGCGGCAATTTCAAGCATATGGAACTTTCGACGTCGCGTGGTGTTCGCGTCCTCCTGCTATAGCCGTATAATAGATTCCCTCTTGATTGTTTGATTGTTTCAGAGGGTTGCGAGAGGTATGCCCAATTCTGGCACTGTCCTCAGGGAGGTAATTCCATCTGGTGCCTTGATTCCAAATGTGTAGGTTGGGCGGTGTTATGTCGGCGTGATGTTCTATGGTAGCTATTTAGCAGCCTACAGCGGATCTCGATTTACCGCACGTCCTCGACCCTGTCCTTTATAAAATTTTTCTCCATGTCGTGCATTGGGCCAAGTATTGCTCCCCGCTAGATGTTTCTCTCGGCACGGACATGTTTTTATTGTTATGCCAATGTTTTTTAAATTTTTCCTTGGCCAAGGTCAAGTTTTTGGGCTGTCACATCAGCACAGTTTTTTGGCATTAGGATAATAGCCTTGTCATTGCCCATAGAGTACTGTCTCGTCCCCACCATTTCTTATGTCCTCAAATTTTTCCGCCCACTGTTATGTCATCGGGACGTAGGCACATGCTTTACTTTCGTCTTCTCGTGGCTGATGCGATCTTGGTAGTTTTAGTGAAGGCCAATGGCATACATTGCATGGCAACGTGGGTCCACCATGGTGGGTGGTGGCCTTCTGTAATCTGCGGAATCTATATTTCGACATCTTCTCCGGTTTTTCCCTGTCACTACCGAATTGTTTGTTGGGATGTGATTAGAGGTTCTCTATGTATCTAGCAAAGCTGGGGCATATTTAGCCGTGTGTTGTGGAGCGTGACCTTTCTATTGATGTATTGAATGCGTTTGATGCATCCACTCCATGAGTCACTGACTGCATCGCAATCTCTGGCTCATCGATCTTCCTCATCGCGTGTATTGGTGCCGTTGAAGTCCGCATCCCGCTTTTGTCAGCGCATACTTGCAGGTTTTCCCACTGCCTTGTTGTTTATGTCATCTTTAACGACGTTCCATCACTGCCTGGTGCCGATGATTCTTCTTAGGACCTCGCCTTACATGCCGATGACGGCAACCTGTTTCTTGTCGGCCGCCAGATGAAGCGCGTCAGACCGTGAGGGCGCAGGTCTGGGCAATTCCTCAGTTGCCATTTTTCTGGCCAAGGCTGCTATGGTGTTACACAGAGCCCTGCGAACTGCCAAGCTAACGTGCTTAATATGTTGCCACGACTAGGTGGCATCCATGGCCTGATGGTCCGGCGGCACCGGGTGTGTGGAAGGCAATGCTTCTCCAAATTCTCATCCTCCTGTTATTCTGTCGAATATTACAGGTGGAGGTGGGATATACTCCTCCCTGGTAGCGTTGCTTCGGCCGTCGGCTTCTGGTAAATAGCTGGCTGGGTGCTTGGTCACTCAGCGCCTGACACGTGGCCTCGTCCAGGGTGGAGGGGTCCGTGGGAATGCCTTTGATAAGAGAGCGCGGGTTGCTGAGATATTTTTCCTTTGCTTGATCATGCTAGAGAATCTCGAGCAATGTCTCTCTGAATTGGTTGCTGCTGTTTTTCTTCTTTTATTTTTGTCAGAGCTTGTGTCTACTCGGCAGAGGTCTTTTCTCTCCGCCTTTTCCCCTTCCCACCTTTCCATCCTCCTCTCCTCCATTGGCCTTTCCTGGTTCTCTGTTGTTTTGGATTTGCTGTGAGTTCGCTGGCATATCAGATGAGGAAATGGCGATTGCTTTAAAAGCAAGAGGTTGCATGGTGGAGATTCATGGATGTATTCGTCTGAGGTGACGAAATTATTTCTTTATAAATTCTTTGGCTGCATTGCCTTTGGATTTCGAATATATTGCTGGGTGAGAAGGTGACTATCTTAATTTACATTGTGTCCGTTATCGAATGCTTCGTAATCGTCCGGCTTGCCATATCGCATGGGGGAGTCTCCCCCCCTTCCCGCGTTGTCTGCTGGCCCCGTTCCCGCTCGCCTCGGCGAGCTGTGCTTGGGTGTCTCCGTTGGCCGGTTTCCTTCGCTTTCCGGGGTTTCTTCTCGCTGTTTCAATCTGATCTGGCACATGAACCCCTTCTGAAGTTTGTGCTGATCTTTGATTGATTGCGCGTCGTGGCGCATCGTATGCAATTTCCTGTTGTACATGGTGCAGCAGTAAAATGATGGCAACTTGTATATGTTTTTTGATGATCAAACTACTCTTATCTTTATATATATGTTTGTGTACGTGAGTGGGGTCGTATTGCACTATATTTGAATAATGATAAATTTCACTGCGTTGCCCTGTCGCTGCTTCGTGCTTAGTTCTATGGTGGTGCGAACGGTTGTTCCTTATCAGGGGGGCGGGGGTCAGGTCACGGATTCTTGAACGAGAGAGAGAGTGAGAATTTTATCTCCGTTTTAATTCGTATATTCTTTCTGTAATGGAAATGGATTTTTCTTTGTCACAAAGGTATACCTTATTATATGCTATTATCCACTACTTCTCGTTTAATGAACCTTTTATGTCATTTAGTAGCCTTTACTGATACACATTGTATTTCACCGATTAATTAATGACGACGTGAGGCATCTCACAGTTGTCACGGCCGGCACTGGGAGTTGTCCGGAAATATAATTTCACGTTGCTTGAACAATCGTTTTAAATAGTTTCCTCCGGTTATTTTTCCTGCACATTGGTTATTCACTAGTTTCACTTTTAATTCACTTAATGGTCAATTGTATCATGTTATTTTTTCAATTATGTTTTGGTAATTCGCTGTGTCTTTATCACGCGTTATTTGATCGAAATCGCCGGAGCGTCTCTCCACACGTCTGCACCACACACGTCTCTCTCCCTCTCTCTCTCTCTCTCTCTCTCTCTCTCTCTCTTTCGCTTGCTGTTTTTCTCTGTCTGCCTTTATATTTCTCTCTCTCTCTCTCTCTCTCTCTCTCTCTCTCTCTCTCTCTCTCTCTCTCTCTCTCTCTCTCTCTCTCTCTGTTTCTGTTTCTCTCTCTCTCTCCTTCTCTGTCTCTCTCTCTCTCTCTTTCTCTCTCTCTCTGTCTCTCTCTGTCTCTCTCTCTCTCTCCTTCTCTGTCTCTCTCTCTCTCTCTTTCTCTCTCTCGGTCTCTCTCTCTCTCTCTTTCTCTCTCGTTCTCCCTCCCTCCCTCCTCTCTCTCTCTTCTCTCCTCTCCCCTCTCTCTCTCTCTCTCTCTCTCTCTCTCTCTAATAAGTAATGTATGTATGTGTGTGTGTATATATATATATATATATATATATATATATATATATATATATATATATATATATATATATATAAAAGTATGTATGATATATATATATATATTATATTATATATATATATATATGTATATATATATATATATATATATATATATATATATATATATATATACATATATATATATATATATATATATATATATATATATATATATCTTTCTCTCTCTCTCTCTCTTTCTCTCTCTCTCTTTCTCTATCTCTGTCTCTCTCTCTCTTTCTCTATCTCTGTCTCTCTCTCTCTCTCTCTCTCTCTCTCTCTCTCTCTCTCCTTCTCTGTCTCTTTCTCTCTCTCTCTCTCCTACTTATCTCCCCTTCTCTCTGTCTGTCTGTCTGTCTGTCTGTCTGTCTCTCTCTATCTATCTATTTATCTCTTTCTCTCTCCTTTTTCTCTCTCCCTATTTCTCTCTGTGTCTGTCTCTGTCTCTCTCTCTCTCTGTGTCTGTCTCTCTGTCTGTCTCTCTGTCTCTCAAGAGCAATGGTGGCATCATTTTCAGATTAGTGAAGTAGACTCATCATTCAAACACTTTTTTAGTCTTTCAATTTTGTGTAACTGGCCTGTTAGTTATAAACAACGTCTAAACAACGTCCTAATACACTCAGGACACTAATGTTGCGTCTATACTAATGTTGCGTCTATAGAATTAATTTCAAACTTAGAGTAAAATATAATAATGCTCGATACCAACAAATCTACTAGATTTTGATCCTTCAAAGTCATGGAGTGTTCCTTTATTTCATTTTGTTTAGGATTTAGTAAGTATGCATTTTTCTGAGTCCTTTTAGATACTGATAAGTTTTCACTTTTACCTCCATTCCTGATACTTCGGCTTTCTCAGTCCCCAGCATCAGAGTAAACACAGGTGTGGTGCCTGATGTAAACAGGGGTAAGCTTAGGGAAAAAAACTGCTAAACCACATAAAATATTTTTGGAACATCTCTCTCTCTACTCATACACACCCTTAACTCCTCCCTCCACAGACACCCTTTCATCCTAACAGCCGTTGGAAGGTGCTGCAGCCATTCTCGGAGATGTATGTGACAAACGCAGCTAATATCGCGGAGCGTAAATAAAAACTTGTTCTTGCAATGCGGTCAGTAGGTGAGTGCAAATGTTGTTATGTCTAGGGGGTAGATTATAAAGGTGACTTGACATGAATATTCGTAGAGAAAATAATGGAATTGCAAAAAGACATACAACACATACGAAGACCTACACCACTGCAATGCAAGACATATTCAACAACCCACGAACAAACATTTTCCCTTCATAAAAGGTCTTGCAAACTGTCCTTGGACGGCAACCAACCGCGTATTCTTGTATTCTGGAGGAAACCTTGCCCTGGGAGGGACGAGGACGGGGATAAAATTCATAAACTATGATGGTGCTAGTTTAGAATCCTCTGAAAAGGAAAAGTTCGTTTACGACAAATAGCAGGTGAAAAAATGTAAATGCGCATATATACATATAGTATCATACAAACACACACACGCAAGTTGCTTATACATACAGTGTATTTGTAGACACACCCATTTATATCTAGCTAGCTACCTATTTATGTATACACACACACAAACACACACACACACACACACACACACACACACACACACACACACACACACACACATATATATATATATATATATATATATATATATATATATATATAGTATATAATATATATAATATATATAATATATATCACACACATATATATACGCACACACACACATATATATATATATATATATATATATATATATATATATATATATATATATATATATATATATATATATATATATATATATATATATATATATATATATATATATATATATATATATATATATATATATATATATATATATATTATATATATATATATATATATAAGGAAGAGGAAAACCAACGCGGCAGAGAAGAACGTGATTGTGCAATTGCAAATGTTTTGGAGATGCAATCTCCATCATCAGTGCTACAACAAAAACAGAGAAAATTAATTCTAGTACATACACAATAATAATAATAATAATAATGTAAGGTGGTCTTGGATGCTGCATCTCGTCCTCTCCGCTCTCCTGCTCTGGCTGCTCATGCTGGAGGACTGATCGCTGGTTGTCCCTTTTATTATCTGGCCGATTCTCGTTTTATATGTTTTTATTATTTTAATTTAGTTTACCCCCTTTTATCTGATTTTCTGTACTTGTTTATTTATAATTTAATACTGAGACTTCTTATGATTATATTTTTTATTGGCTTTTATCCTTTTAGTATTTAATGATTCTGTCAATTTTTTAAGGTCTCGGTTTTACTTCATGTTTTATTTCGAGTTTTAGGGAAACGTTTATTGCATTTCGTTTATTCTTTCTTTTAAGTACATCGGCTTTCTTTTTCTATAATTTTCATTTTTAGTTTTACATTTTATTTTTACCCATTTTTATTTGTATGTTTTTAGTCTATTTGTTTATGGAAATATTTTGAAAATGTTTGCCTCTGACGTCACCGAGGCAATGTAAACAAGATTTTTTGCGAACAATAAGAGTTGGTCAAGACAGTCAGCGAGTGTTTTATGTACGATCCCCAGTGACAAAAACCGGCGTTGTCGCCATTTTTCCAAGCGAAAAACAGAGGCGATCACGGAAGACAATAAGTTAAGTACTGACATACCTGACATTCTTTGCTTAGGAGCTGGACGTGATCACAGAGCATTTTTATGAATAATTTTAACATCTGGTTTTAATCATGAACTGGCTGGTATTCTTTCCTTTTTTTTACTTGTAACTTTTACTTTTCCATGGGAGTCTGAGTGATTTTAGTTTACTGTCTTAGCTTCACCGATCTGGGTTTTAAGCTGCCGTAATGAAGTTTAGGTTGGGGATTTCTTTTTTAAGCCTTCAGCTGTGACGCCAGGCTGGCTGGTTCGTCTCTGTTTTAGTGGTAAGGCCTTCAGCCAGACTCTCCACTTGGAGGTCATCTCTTTAGTTTTTCGTATACGGCAGTTTTAGCTATTTCACGTGCCTTCAGCATGCCCTTTTACATTTTGCTTTTTTTTTTTTTTTTTTTTTTGATCATTTGTCAATTTTAGTATTTAATTCTGTTTAGACTGAACATCAGAAAGAGATGTCACCTGGAACAAACCATATAAATGATTTGAATCCCCCCCCCCATGCTACCACATCAGGGAATTCAAATTGACAGGGGTTAACCAGGTCCTTTGCGCCTGTATCCCTCGCCAGCATCAAGGGAGGGCGAGAGTTCTGTAAACTTGATGAGCTGGGACGGGACCCCTCGGTTTACGGAGATCACACTACAATGTCGTTTTTGGTGGCTTTTTGCGGTGGGATGTTCCAGTGAATGAGCTAACGCTCTTGATTAATCACTTTCTGATGTTGAGACGTCCAGTAATAAACATTTTTATGTCATGCATGCTTTTTAAGTAGTCGTTGGTGAGCCACTTATTTACCTTTTACTGTTTGTGTTTTATGTTCTGCTGTTTTCTCCTCATTTACAGGTTTTCAGGGTATTTAGTTTTATTTTTGTAGTTTTTAGAGCTTGGCTTCTTTCCAGTTTTTATCTTTTCTCTTTCAGAGTTAGATTTTTTTATTGCTAACTGCCAGCTCGCCTAGTTAGTTTTACCGTGGCTCATTTAGTGTAGGATGTTTTCACTTTTTCTCTATTAACCCTTTTACCCCCAGCCAGTTCATTTGGTGGTGCAGTGTCTTTGCTGTGTGCAGTAGCTATTGTACATGAACTGTGATTTCTCCGTCGACCTGTGTCTATCGGTCTGTGTTGGTGTTTTTGTATTGCTGCTAGCAGTACTGTATTTGTTGTGTTGTGTGCGCCAAGTGCTGTTAGCATTTGTTTGCTGCGTTCCTGGCATGCCGAATAGCAGGGAGAGGCAGGAGCGTTACCAGAGACTCCAGCAGCGTCGGAATATCCAGATGAGTAGCCAGCCGACATCCCGGGAGGTCTCCCCGACACCACGTCGCCTACCGGGTGGTTCCAACCCGGATGTACGTGAAGCTGTGCAGATGATGGTCACAGAGGTATCCATGTTTGACCAGATCATGGAGAAAATCAACTCTCTAGTCAGTGAAGTACGGGATTACAAGGAGCAGAATGATGCCCGGCTGCAGCGCCATGAAGAAGCCCTTAGACAACACGTGCAGGTTGATACTCGACCTCAGAGGCTAGATGCAGAGCAGCCAGCGGACCGTAACCTCAATCATTCACAAGAGGACCAACTAGAACAGGAGGGTCAGATTCAGCAGCTCCGTCGCCAGCTCGAGGAATGCAACAAGCAGTTGGAGGAGGCCCGCCAACAACTACAGGGATCGAGCACTGCACCTACATCCATGGAAAGTGCCCGCGACCAGGAAATTCAGCAGCTCCGTCATCAGCTTGAGGTACGGAACAGAGAGCTGATAGAGGCCCGCCACCAACTACAGAGGTCAAGTGTTGTACCTACCTCCATGGAACGTGCCCGAGACCAAGAAATTCAGGAGCTTCGTCGCCAACTCCAACAGCGGGACCACGAGCTAGCAGAGGTCCGCCGCCTTGCTCCCACAGTACAGCATATTGTGGCTCGGTGTCAAGACCATCATCATCAGTCTCCTGCCGTCAATGGAAGCCGCTCTCCTCCTCGGCCTCTTCCTCGGAACCGTCCCCACACCCCAGTACCAGAGCAGCAGCCATATCCAATACGACAACACACATATGACCCACATTCATCCTTGCCGCAGCAGTTCCAGCGCAGTTCTTCACCTCAGCGTCACCAACCAGAACATCCCTCGTCTCAGGCATCCAGCATGCCTTTTTCATATATTTTCACAAAGGAGACCATCCCTCACTTTAAGGGAGATACATCTGCCTCACAGCCCCTCAAAAAGTACCAGGCCATAGAGAGTTGGATTCGGACAATTGAGAACATTGTGAAGCCAGCCACATCAGAGATGTTCATTCAGGCAGCACGAGCTAACTGCAGAGGACCTGCCGAACTGATCATAAATTCCCCTCTTTTCGACTCCATCACAGAGTGGGACACATTTAAAGCAGCTCTCCGAAGTAAGTTTCGAGGTACCTACACCTCCTCCGATTTCTACAAGGTTCTCTATGACATCCGCATGACACCAAGCCAAGCACCAATGGACTTCTTTTTGCAGTTAGAGGGGCATGTTTACCAGGGATACAGGGATCACCGGGAAGCAATTGGTGACCCATCAGAACTAGTGAAGAGGGTCTTCTTAAGTGGCATCCCTGCATGGCTCCAAGACTTCCTCTCTGTAAAAGAAGATGGTAGCCCAACCCAGATAGCCGAAACCAGCACAGCGTATCTGGAATTCACGCAATGGCATCAGGCATAGTGATATGTCGCCAAAAGAAGAGAATCCCTACCACCCCAACCGTCCTCCACGGGGTCGGGATTTGTATGCCATGCCCGTGGCTGCTGAGCGTTCCAGCCTGTCACCTCGTCGCCAATCACCTGTCCAGGAGAGGTGGTGTGAGCACCATCGGGTAAGGACCCATGATACATCCGAGTGCAGAGCCAGGGCTGAGATCCTTGATCCACATTCTCCAAGACGACGATGCTACCATTGCAGAGGTCCAGGTCATTTAGTGAGAGATTGCCCCTTTCGTCAGCGCCAGGGTGACCAAGCTCCTGGGACCACTGGCAGGTTTGAACCAAGGAGCACCTCACATGGGGAGGAAACTTATCGAGAAGGGAACAGCTGTGACAGGGCTTACCGGACGACCAGTTGCGGCACTCAATGTTAATGATTCTACAGTACCTTGCTTTCTCGATACAGGATCTGAAGTGACAATTGTCAAGCCCCAAGCCCTTAAGTGGATTGATCCTCATGACCACCTGCGCAGGAGGAGGACTACAAGTAGTCTGCGAGGCGTGTCTGGCCGGCCAATTGACACCTTGAGTGAAGTAACCCTTGTTTTTCACATTAACTCAGACTTGGAAATACGCCATACTGTTACTGTGTGTGATGTAAGGTTTCCTGGAGACATCCTCTTGGGTATAGACTTTTTACGAAGAACCACATTCAGCCTTTCCTCTGACTCTCAGGATGACTGTGCCTGCCTGACTTTAGAAGGCCAGGAGTTTTTAGTGAATTATACTGATACTCAATCCCTGCAGCTGAGTTTAGTGAGTGTGACCGCACCAGAAACTATAGAAAATGCTGAAGTAAGCCACTCTTCACCTCGCTTACCACCGCCTGACACACCTACTGCTGTGCACCTTTACCGAACGACGAAGCTTCCACCACACAGTGGGCGTTTCTTGGAAGGTGTAGTGGCAAGGTCTGCCCCTAATGATGGGGACATGTTGTTTACGCCTCGGGTGTCAGCTGTGTGCATATCGCCTTGTGTGCTCTTTGCTGTATCTGGACGTCGATGCCCCGTGTGGGCAGTCAACGACACTGCCAGGCCAGTCCGACTAACCCAAGGAACATGCTTGGGGATGGTAGCTGCAGTCGAGGCTGTTTTTACGGCAGGAACCACATCCTCCGAGCCTTCAGAACCTTCCAGTGCCAGCAATACCTGCAACCCTGCTTGTCTTGATCTGCCAGAGGACCACATAGATGAGGATTTCCAGTGGGAAGAGGACCAGTTTGACAGAACCTTTGGGGTAGAGGATTTTGGATATGGTAGTATTGTCACTGATGCTGCTGATGATCTCCCACCATCACAAGCCCTTGCTGCAATTGAAGCTGCTAATATTCCAGATTACCCATTGCCCTTGGATACTGAATACCAGATGCCTGAGCTGGGGCACTTGGAAGATGATCAGCGCAGGGAGTTGCAGACCTACAATGTCCTTTTTGATGGAGGTGAGGATGCTGTGGGCCATATCCCAGGCATTCAGCACAGGATTGACACAGGTCAAGCAACACCTGTATGTACCCGCCAGTGGCGTCTCCCGCGGGCAACTCGACAAACCATACGCAAGCAGTGTGATGCCATGCTTAAGAACGGTGTCATTGAGTCCTCAACTTCACCATGGTTGAGCCCTGTTGTCCTGGTGAAGAAGAAAGATGGATCACTTAGGTTTTGTGTGGATTATAGGCACTTGAATGCAGTAACAACAGCAGACACATTTCCTCTGCCAAGGATTGACGAGCTTCTTGATGAATTAGGCCCCTCTGACACGTTTACCACTCTTGATGCAAGGGCAGCTTATTGGAGTGTTGAGGTTCATCCCGAGGACCGCCCCAAGACAGCATTTAGTGATGGATATTGGCTTTTTCAATTTCGGAGACTACCTTTCGGCCTTAGTACTGCGCCTACCAATTTCCAGAGGACGATGAATATTGTCCTGTCGTCTGTCCTGGGACACCACACCTTGGCATATTTGGATGATGTGGTTATTTACTCTAGGGGCTTTCCACAGCATTTGAAAGATCTAGAAGAAACCCTGAGTCTACTGGCAGCAGCTGGGTTGAAGCTGAATATGGACAAGTGCAAGTTTGCTGCAACCACAATAAACTTTTTGGGATTCACTATATCTCCCGAAGGTGTATTGCCCGATCAAGACAAGGTTGCAGCTATTTTAGCAACACCTGCACCTCGATCCATTAAAGAAGTTCGTTGATTTTTGGGTGCAACAGGTTTTTTCAGGAAACACATAGAGGGGTATGCAACCAGTGCAGCTCCACTCCACCTCCTCTTGAAAAAAGGCCAGAGTTGGAAGTGGGACAAAGACCAGCAACAGGCATTTGAAGATCTGAAAAGGTGTCTGGCATCGGCTCCAGTTCTTCGACAGCCAGACTTCACGCAACCCTTTGAGCTACACACAGATGCAAGTAGTATTGCCTTGGGAGCAGCTTTAATTCAGCGAGATCACGACGGTGCACCACACGCTATTGCTTACTACAGTAGGAAACTGCGAGACCCTGAAACTCGTTACCCACCCATTGACTGTGAGGCACTAGCAGTTGTTGAGGGTGTTAGGGTCTTTGATTCGTACTTATATGGACGCAAGTTTATCATTTACACAGACCATCGCCCTCTTGTATACATCTTCAAACACCGGACGAAATCACCGCGGATGACCAGATACTCTCATGATCTGTCCTATTATACTTTGAGATCCGGTACAAAGAAGGTCCCACGAACTACGTCCCTGATTTGCTATCACGACAGATTGCTGCCATAGATGTTCGACAACTGTCTTCACAAGAGCTTGCCCTGGAGCAAAGCCAGGATCCTGCACTTCAAGATCTCCTGTCCTATCTGAGTGATGGCACTGTACCCAAGAAAAAGCCTCCAGTCTCCCTCTCAGACTTTGAAATGAAAGATGGGGTCTTGTACCGACTGCCAGATAAAATTGTGTACCAGCTGTGTGTTCCAGAAAAGCTGCGAGACTTGGCAATGAAAGCAGCTCATACACCACCTCTAGCAATGCATCCTGGTATCCATAGGACGTACGAGAATCTACGCAACATGTTCTATTGGCCCAACATGCTACGTGATGTACGCCGTTATGTGGAACATTGCCTTGTGTGCCAGCAATCAAGAGGCATTGCCCAACGTGTTCCAATGGCTGACACACCTCTAGCTCTTTATCCACTGGAACGAGTATCATTGGACATTCTTGACCTGTGCCAGGCCCCTATGAGATGGGCATTGACTGTTTTAGACCAACATTCTCGGTTTATTCAGATCATCCCACTCCATGATATAACAGCTTCCAGGGTACATCAGGCTTTCCTGGACCACTGGATAATGTATTTTGGCCCACCTCGTGTTATCCAGACTGATAATGGCCGGCAGTTCACTTCTAACCTGTTTGCTGAGCTAGTGGACTTGTTACGAGCTTCACATCACTTTACCATCCGCTATCACCCCCAGGCTAATGGACTTGTGGAACGCACAAACCGTGTTGTCAAGGCAGCTCTACGATCAGTAGTAGGGGATCGACCTAGAGACTGGCACAAGTATGTACCTGAATTGCGACTTGCCCTTAATTGTGCAATACATCGTACAACAGGGGAGCAACCTCTCTACCTTCTTACAGGAAGGCATGCATACTTTCCTGTAGGGCTCACCAACGATGCAGTTTTCAGTGATAACAGTGCATTCCAGGAAAGGCTTAAGACTGCTCGCCGTGCAGCTGTGATGGCATCCAGAGCTGCCCATGAAGTCAATGAAAGGGCTTACAACAAGCGAGCCAAGGGGACCTTTGCTCCTGAGGAAGGAAACCTTGTTTGGTACAAGGAGATGGTGCCGCGTCCACTGGGTCCTAAATGGCTAGGGCCTGCTCGGATCTCTAAAAGATTTGGCCCAGTCTCATTTGAGGTACAGCATCTGGACTCTGGCAAGGTTTTGCGGGCTCACCTCAATCATTTACGTCCTTATCACCCACCACAAGAGTTGTCGTACCCAGACGACAGTATCGTTCCAGAGGAAGAGGAAGACATGCCATCCGCATCTGATGACCCTTGGGTGGCCATCCTCACAACCTGTGTACGTGAATTTCAAAACCTGTGAACCAGCTACAACCAGCGAAGCTGAAGACCTGTAGGGACCTTGGTCCAGTACGCCTAGGCTATGCGCCATGCTGGATCAAGGATTACTGTTAGCTTGTGCTAGGGACCTTGGATTGGTACGACCAGGCTTTGTGCCATGCCAACCAAGGATTGCTGTTAGCTTAATGTATCACAAACCAGTATGTCTGGGCTATGTGCCAAGTTGCATGAAGGATTACTGTTGGCTAGGGACCTTGGATCGGTACGCTTAGACTGCTGTTAGCTGTGTGCTAGGGAGCTTGAATCCAGTGCGTTCTTGGCTGTGTGCCACACTGGTTCAAGTATTGCTGTTAGCTTGCTGTAGGGACTCTACTGTCAGTGAGCCCTTGGCTGTGTGCCACACTGCAGTGGAGATTGCTGTTCATCTTTTGGTGCCACTACATGATTTCCTACCCTGGGAGTGACAAGACTGCCCAGATGTTTCCAGATGCTGCTGTTCTATTTATCTCTTATGGTGATGGTATTTTTATTTAATATTACTGTTCTTTTATGATCACCTATCAAACCTATGTCCGCTCCTTTGTGCTTGTCAGGACTCAGGCATGCTTTTATCTTCCAGGTCTCCGCTGTTCGCTTCGACCCAGAGCGGGGGAGGAATTCTGTAAGGTGGTCTTGGATGCTGCATCTCGTCCTCTCCGCTCTCCTGCTCTGGCTGCTCATGCTGGAGGACTGATCGCTGGCTGTCCCTTTTATTATCTTGGCCGATTTTCTCGTTTTTATTTGTTTTTATTATTTTAATTTAGTTTACCCCCTTTTATCTGATTTTCTGTACTTGTTTTATTTATAATTTAATACTGAGACTTTCTTATGATATATTTTTTTATTGGCTTTTATCCTTTTAGTATTTTAATGATTCTGTCAACTTTTAAGGTCTCGGTTTTACTTCATTTTTTATTTCGAGTTTTAGGGGAAACGTTTTATGCATTTCGTTTATTCTTTCTTTTAAGTACATCGGCTTTTCTTTTTCTATAATTTTCATTTTTATGTTTTACATTTTACTTTTACCCATTTTTATTTATATGTTTTTAGTCTATTTGTTTAATGGAAATATTTTGAAAAATGTTTGCCTCTGACGTCACCGAGGCAATGTAAACAAGATTTTTGCAAACAATAAAGAGTTGGTCAAGACAGTCAGCGGTGTTTTATGTACGATCCCCAGTGACAAAAACCGGCGTTGTCGCCATTTTTCCAAGCGAACAACAGAGGCGATCACGGAAGACAATAAGTTAAGTACTGACGTACCTGACATTCTTTGCTTAGGAGCTGGACGTGATCACATGAGCATTTTTATTGAATAATTTTAACATCTGGTTTTAATCATGAACTGGCTGGTATTCTTTCCTTTTTTTTACTTGTAACTTTTACTTTTCCATAGGAGGTCTGAGTGATTTTAGTTTTACTGTTTTAGCTTCACCAGATCTGGGTTTTAAGCTGCCGTACTGAAGTTTTAGGTTTGGGGATTTCTTTTTTAAGCCTTCAGCTGTGACGCCAGGCTGGCTGGTTCGTCTCTGTTTTAGTGGTAAGGCCTTCAGCCAGACTCTCCACTTGGGAGGTCATCTCCTTTAGTTTTTCGTATATGGCAGTTTTAGCTATTTCACGTGCCTTCAGCATGCCCTTTTACATTTTGCATTTTTAATTTTTTTTTTTTGTTCATTTGTCAATTTTAGTATTTAATTCTGTTTAGACTGAACATCAGAAAGAGATTGTCACGCTGGAACAAACCCATATAAATGATTTGAATCCCCCCCCATGCTACCACATCAGGGAATTCAAATTGACAGGGGTTAATCTGTATCCCTCGCCAGCATCAAGGGAGGGCGAGAGTTCTGTAAACTTGATGAGCTGGGACGGGACCCCTGGGTTAAAGGAGATCACACTACAATAATAATAATAATTATACAAAATAAAAAACACGAAAGATCAACAAATGACCACAGACAAAAAAGGCATGTGCAAGTAACAGGTACTAACCAAAAATTGGATGGTTGGTAGTTTACATGGTAAACAGGGGTTTGCATGGAAGTATTTTTTCCTGGGGTTTTTAAGTTAGGATGTGGTGATTCTGCTATGATCAGGCAAATCTGTTTAGGTGGGGTCAAGAATTTAAAATCGATTGTTAAAGGGCAAGAATCTGAATTAGATTTTTAAAAGGGAGAGGGCTCCTGTTTGCGAGAATGATGTCAAGGAGCCTTCGATTGATTGCTTTTGTGTTGGAATGCGGGATGAGCTAGCTGAATGTATGTACTAGAAAAATTTTCCCCGTTTTGGGGTAACATGATGAGGTGATTCATCTCCGAAACGTTTTTCAATATAATAAATTTTTTAAAAAATATTAAAATAATATAATTGGGTGGGTGTGGGGTGTGTGTGTTGTGTGTGGTGTGTGTACAAATTTTTATTTTATCTGTATCTTTTGAATAAAACACAGACACACAACAATATAGTTATTTGGGTGTGTGGTTTCATATAGTATAATAATATAAAATTATATATATATTAATATAAAATATATGGAACATATTACATGGTGGTTTTGTGGTATGATGTATAGTGAGGTTTGTGTGTGTGGTGCGTGTGGGTGTGGCGGGAATATATATAATTATTTATAATATATAATCATATATAATATATTATAATATATATATAATATAATAATATATATATTATTATAAAATATATGTTGTATGTTAACAATACACACAAACACATACGCACAACACACACAAACACACCCAAAACACACAACACACACAATTTATAATAATAATATTTTAAATAATATATATATAATATATATGTAATATATTTATATAATAAAAATATAATATATTAATAATAATTTGAAAAATATATAAAAAAACAAATATTATAGAAGTAGAACAGATAGCTAAAAAGATAGATAATTTGATAGATAGAGAGAGAATCTCTCTCTTAATATTATAACATATATATAATACTATATATATATTATTAATATATATATATATTAAAAATATATATTATTGTGTGTGTGGGGGGTGGGGCGTGTGCATTTTTGTGTGTACAAAATTTGTATCTATATCTCAAATACACACAAGGGGGTAACGCGATGGGGCGCATGGCGCACCCCCCCTCCGGATTTTGCAAGAATAGGTCCCCGCCCCTCTCACGGGAACCCTCGGTTTGGGCATGTGGGCCGCCCAAATTACCCCAGATCGGGGAAAGGAAAATTATAAAAGATCAAAACAGCCCCCGAGACACTAAAACGTCGGGTTTTTTTCCCTAGAGCAAAGTGGCAGTATCAAGGCCTTGAAGACACACTTGGGCTTTTCATAGGTACCGACATCTAAAGTCTTTTTGACGAATTTATGGTCCCGTGCCAGCCCAAACCCTCTATTGCTTCTTGTCGACCCCAAAGGATTGGACAACGCTCCCAAGGTATGTAAACTCTCTGTAACTTCAACCCTCCCCGCAAGCATGGATAACCGATGGGGTTCCCCTAACAGGCCCACAAACCCCGAATTTTGTTTTAGCTGGAGCCCTCTGGGCCAAAGGGGTTTCGCTATTATTAAAATGCATCAAAGCCACCCCCAGTGCTCCAAGGACCAATGGATACAAACAGGGGAAAACAAGGTTGAGACCTTGATTTGCCAGTTTGCTCCACATGACTTGGCTGTCTCTGCCCATTTCCAGTCCATAAGGTGTTGAAAAGTGTTGGGTGAAAGGAACCCCTTGCCTCACCCCTGAATTTAAAAGGGGAAGAAGTTCCACAACCCCCCACTTTTTTTACAGCATTTCGTCCCCGTATGAGGCTTGATTAGGCAAAATCGGTCGGAAATTCCCCGGGTCTCAGGATTCCCATGCGATTCCCCCCCCCGATGCACCGAGTCAATCCCCTTTCTTGAGGGATGTGGTTGAAAGAAACCCCACACCAAAACTAAACCCGGCGTTCCACAATTTACTCGAAGGTAGTTTTCGGTTATTGGGGATTCCCCAGGAGTAAATCCAGACTGCTCGGTCTCTGATCCCCTCAGTAGGTGGTCCGGATCCTTTTTCATAAAATGTGGGCGAGAACCTTTCCCTTTATGCGAGCAGTGTAAGCCACGGTAGTTGCTAAAAACCCAACGATCCCTACCCCCTTCCAAGGGGTGACACGCCCTCAGCAGATCAGGGAAGGGTCCCAGATCCCAGATGACAGTCAAGACTGTATGCAGGCCCTGAGCCAAACCCCCACCCCAACACACACACACAAAAACACACACACACACACACCACACCACCACACACACACCAAAACCACAGACACACCACACACCCCCACCCCACACACCCCAAACACACAACACACAACACACACCAACACACAACACACACACACCCACTTACTCAAACACATTAAAAAAGCACAACAACACAAACACACCACCACAAAAAACACACACAAACACACAACACCACACACACACACACAAAATACTAAAACCCAATGTCGCAAAAAAAGCACACCAAACACACACACACACACACCCCAAACAACCAAAACAACACACACAACACAAACACCATTCCCAAAACACATGTCGAAAACGAATGCAACACACCACACACACCCCCTTACTAAAACACATGCGCAACGAATGCACACCCCACCCCCACACACACACACCCCACACAAAAACACACACACCCCAAACACACACACCCCAAACACAAAACACAAAAAACACAAAAACACACACAAAAACACTAAAAACAACTTACTCAAGACATATCGCAAAAGAAAAAAAAAAACACACACACCACACACACACACACACAAAAAAATTATTTTTATTTTAAAAAATTTATATTTTTTTGCGGTGGCCGATTTTAGAGATGGACTCAAATGTAACGACGGCAATCTTTTTTTCGGGGGTTCAGTAAAACGGCCGGCCCGTTGTTCCCTTTGGGAAAAAGGAACTTCACCTGTTGTACTAGCCACTGGGTGGGAAGCCAGCCAAAGTCATCCCTCCCAGAATCGGGTAAATGAGATGGGGACTCGATAAAAACCCCCGGGCAGAAGGCAACGGCAAACCACCCCCCAAATTTTCCCAAGAAAATCATGGAAAATCCATGATCCCCCAAGCCCTTTGGGACAAGCATTTGAAAAAAAAATATATAAAATTACATAGATACATACAGACAAACACACATATATACAACTATATAACTTTTAAATATAACTAAATTTATATATATAATATATTTATATATATATATATATAATATAAAACAATATACATAGATACTACAGAAAAAATATATTATAATACACACATATATACCATTAAAACAATCATCATCAAAAAAGGTATGCTCAGTTTGAGCACCCGTGGCCCTTTCCCCCCCACCCTTCGCACAAAAACTCGATCTTACGTTTTTTTTTTTTTCCCCATTGTACCACGCAACCGCAAATATCTTTGATTGTCCTCATTTTGCTTCGGTTTGCCTTTTCCTCTGTTTCCTATCACACCCCCTTCAGCAAGTTTTCTCAATATTTTATTCTCATCACTGGCCAAAAAAACTTTAATTTCCTCCTGTTCAAGATGTCCAAAAACCGGTTTTTTAAAATTTATTTTTCTCAGACTTCACATTCGTCTTCTTCTCTTCCCAGTAAACGCAGACTCATTGTAACACCACATTTCAAAACTTTTGATTTTTTTTTGCTATTACTTCAGCACCCCAACACTCAAAACCCAATATGAAATTGGGAAACAATGAGTTCAAAAAACCCTAGCTTGTCCAAGGAAAATGCTTCGGTCTTTCCAGTGTTTTGGGGCCCAATTGTGGCTTTTTTGGGCAATGGCAATTCTTTTTATCTCCGTGAATCATCATATGTATTAGTTAAAAAAAGCTCCCAAAATAAGTGAATCTTTCAATTTGCCAAATCATTTCCCTTGATTTTAAAAATGTTCATCATTTTTCATTGCCGGTTATATTTGAATCTTTATGATCTTAGTTTTTTGGCCCTTAAGAAACAACCAGCCTTTTTCTTGCTTCTTAACTTTTTATAGTTTGAGTTCAGTGATATGCTGGGAACAAAAAATATATCAGGGTACCCCGATTTGATATTTTGTATCCTAAAACCCATTCCCTTCAAAAAACCCAGAGCACCCATAATAGTTTTTAGAATAATTTTTAAAAGGTGCGGAGACAGAATGCAACCCTGTCGCACTCCTTTTTGACTTCGAACCATTTGTTAACCCAAAGTGGGTTTTTACAGCAGCTTTTGTTTGTCATACATGCTTTTTTTAGTTTTTATGTGTTTTGGAAAAATTTATATCGTTTGATTCCCGAGGATATCGGATCAACAGTAAAAGCTTTCAATAATCAAGAAAACATAGGTAAGGGTTTTTTTGTTTCTGTTTTTCTCTTTTGATCAATTTTTGATTAGAATCTGGTTTCTGGGACCTTTTTCCAGGGCGAAAAACCGCTTGTTCGTCTGAATTTCCCCCTTTTAATTCAATTTTATTCTTTCAGCAATTTTTAACAAAATTTTGTGCTGTGATTATTTTAAAGCAAGTTATTATTTTTGATTGGAGGGCGTCACCTTTTTAGGAGGGGTAAAAATTTATTTTTTACCCAGTTTCTGGCCAACTTTTTTTATTCCATTTTTGTACAGAGTTTTTTAGAAGTATTCAACCCTTTTGCCAGCATTCTTAAATTTGTTCGTGTTATTTCATCTTTCCGGGGCTTTGTTTTTCTTTACTCTTTTATGGCTTTTATAAACTTCGTCTAGTAGTGGCGGTGGGGCATCCGTTGTCATTTAGTATATTAATGTTTTGTTAGACTTTATTTTTTTTGTATAGGTGGGGAAAAATATTTTCCATTTTATCTTTGACTTCCCCCATCAACAAAACAAGTCCCCTTCAGTTTTGATGTGCCTTTTAGGTTTAAATTTTTGGAGCTTTTTACCCTTGGTAGGTTCTTTGTTGTTTATTGAAGAACAGTTTCAATTCTCTGGAATGTTATTTAAATATTTTTTCCTTTTTCTTGTCGCAATAATCTTTTAATTTTTGTTTTTTTTTTTTGTAAATTACTTTTTTTAAAATGGATTATTGATACCCTTTTATTTTTTGGCATCTTCTTTTTTAATTTCACTTAGGTTTTTTCAGATATCCAGGGGGAATTTTTCTTTTTCTTTTTTGCGATAGTTCTTAAGCGGCTCACAGGGTTCTTTCCCTTTTCCCAGAAATATTTGGGTGTTTTTCATCTTCACATTGATTGAGTATTTTAAATTTGTTTGACACTGTAAATTTTTAATTTTTATCAGAGTTTTTGTAGTCGCCTTTAGAGGTGGTGTTTGGACGCTCCCCTCTTTTTTTATCTTATTTTTAAATCGATAGTTTGTATGGTGGTCATGTTGCAGTCGGACCAGGTTGTCTGGATTTTTTTTGCAATTTCCATTTTGGTTTAGCCAATGTATAATTTGGTTGCGTTTCTTTTGTTGGTAAAACCCCTGTACAAATGCTTGGGGGGTGTTGGGGGCAATTTATTGGGTATAACTAGATTATTGTACTCAGAATTTAATAAAATCTTTACCCCTTTCATTTTAATCCCCGGCCGAATTTTCCCCAAGGGGTATTTTTTTGATATTTTTTTTTTACTTTTGGGGTTGAGGTTCCCATGATCACTTTTACATTCTCTGTTAGGGATTGGTCTAAAGTATCTTGGAGAGAGTTATAAAAAAAAAAATTTTCTATTTCTTCATCACTTCAATATGGTTTGTGATAGCATTGTATAAAACTAAGTGTTATGAGGTTTTGCTTGTATTCTGACTTTTAAAATGCGATCATTTATTGGGCTGTACCCAATTAGTGCATTTGCAGTTTTTTTTCATGAGAATCATAGCAACTCCGTGACTATAATTTCCTTTTTCCCTTTCCAAAAAAAAAGAACTGTCTTGTTTTCATTAGTTTTGAAACTTCCATTACTTTTCCAATTGGTCTCACTTATTCCTAGTATTTGTATATATATACATATATATATATATATATATATATATATATATATATATATATATATATATATATCTGTGTGTATCTATTTCTTGTCTTAGCTTTATCCCATTCTTATATGGGGTCGCTATGATGATCAGGTTCTGGCACATATCTTTTATGGCCGGATGCCCATCCTGACGCCAACCCTGGCCGGTGACTCGAACCCTCGAACTCAGATTGCTGTCGTGACAGTCTTGAGGCCGATGCTCTAACCACTCGGCTACCGCGTGTGTTTATGTATATATATATATATATATATATATATATATAGATATTATATATATATATATATATAGTATATTTATATGATATATGTATTTTATATTTATATATGTATGATTGTATAATTTTATATATATTATATATTATAATAATATATATATATATATATATATATATATATATAATACATAGATAGATACAGACAAACACACATATATATACACACATATACATATATATATACATATATATATGTGTGAGTGTGTGTGTGTATTTCTTTTCTTAGCTTTATACCATTCTTATATGGGGTTGCCATGATGATCAGGTTCTGGCAGATATCTTTTATGGCCGGATGCCCTTCCTGACGCCAACCCTCTCTATATACCCGGGTTTGGGACCAGCACTGAATTGGGTTGGCTTGCCCACCCAGTGGCTAGGTAGGCAATCGAGGGGACGTTCCTTGCCCAAGGAAACAACGAGCCGGCCGGTGACTCGAAT
The DNA here is from genome assembly GCF_015228065.2 of Penaeus monodon. Lineage (NCBI taxonomy): Eukaryota > Metazoa > Arthropoda > Malacostraca > Decapoda > Penaeidae > Penaeus > Penaeus monodon. The sequence continues at coordinate 18,519,276 of NC_051397.1, forward strand.
CCTCGAACTCAGATTGCCGTCGTAACAGTCTTGAGGCCGATGCTCTAACCACTCGGCCACCGCGGCCTATCTGTGTGTATCTATATGTGTGTATATATATATGTACATATATGTATATATATTCTTATGTATATGTATTCTTCTTTTAACGGTAGGTTCATGTCTGAGCCGCCGTGGTCACAGCATGATACTTAATTGTAGTTTTCATGTTGTGATGCTCTTGGAGTGAGTACGTGGTAGGGTCCCCAGTTCCTTCCATGGAGAGTGCCGGTGTTACCTTTTAGGTAATTCTCTCTATTTATCGGGGGTTGGGGCCAACACTTAACTTGGGCTGGCTTGGCCACCAGTGGGTAGGTAGGCAATCAAGGTGAAGTTCCTGCCAAGGGGAAAAACGCGGGGGGTCGGTGGGCTCGAACCCTCGAATTCAGATTGCCGTCGTGGGCAGTGTTTAGTCCGACGGGTCTAACCATTCGGCCACCGCGGCCTTGACAATCATGGGCTTCCATGATTTTTCCCTTTGCAATCTAGAGCGGTGGTTTGCCATTGCCTTCCGCCCGGTGTTTTTTTCGAGTCACCATTCTATTTACCCCGGGACTGACTTGAGCTGGCTTGGCCACCCAGTGGCTAGGCAGGCAATCGAGGTGAAGTTCCTTTCCCAAGGGAAACAAACGCGCCGGCGGGGACTCGAACCCTCGAACTCAGATTGCCGTCGTGACAGTCTTGAGTCCGACGCTCTAATCATTCGGCCACGCGGCCCATATATATATATATTATTTTTTATTATTTATTTTTTTTTTTTTTTTTTTTTTTTTTTTTTTTTTTACGGTGGGTTTCCTTTGAGCCGCCGGGTTTCACAGCAGGGATCTTTTTTGTATTTTTCCCTGTTTTTGATGCTGGGGGTTTGAGTACGGGGTTTAGGGTCCCATTTCCCTTTCCACAGGGGGAAAGGGGGGGGGGCCCCGGTGTTACCTTTTGGGAAAATCATTTTCTCTTTTTTTTTCCCCGGGGCTTGGGACCAGCACTGGTTGGGCTGGTTTGGCCCCCCAGTGGTAGGTAGGCAATCAAGGTGAATTTCCTTGCCAAGGGAACAACGCGCCGGCCGGGGGGACTCAAAACCCTCAAACCAGATTGCCGTGTGCCAGTCTTGAGTCCGGGGGCTCAAACCACTGGGCCCAAAGGGGGCCTAAAATTTTAAAAATATATTATATATATATATATATATAAAATATATATATAAAAATTATTATAAATAATATATATAGGGGTGTGTGTGTGTATGATGAAACACCACACCACCCACACACCACAAAACACCACACAAAAAAAACACACACACACACACAAAATTAATATATATAAAATATATATATATATAATATAAATGTGGATAATTCCTTTTTCGGTTACGGGAAATGTGGATAATTTATTTTTTATTACCAGTGGCCCACGGGGCTGTTTTCACGTGGACCCAAAATTTTTCCCAAAAATAAGAACCACCCGCTCCGGAGGGCGGGGGCAATTTTTTATACGGACCTCTTTTGCCCGGGGGTTTAGAAACCCAAGTCCCCACCGCGTTTAAGGTCAGCTCCGCCCTCTCTCCGGGCAGTGACCGGGGCCCCTCCACGCGGGGGCCTTTTGACCCTTTGGGCCCAAGTGTAGCGCCCGTCGTAGGGGTTCCCCCCCTTTACTTTTTGTTTTTTAAAGCCCTGTCAGCCACTGTACTAGATTTACGCATGGGGGGGGGGGGGGCCCCCCTTTTACATTTGGGTTTGGAAAGCGGGGGGCCGTTGCATCCTTTTGGCATCCCAACACGGGAACCCAACCACCCCCGAAAAAAAAAACCCGCTCAAAACCCCCTTCAAGACAGGCTAAAAAAAAAAAAAACACTTTAAGTAACTTTTGGGGGCCCCTTTTTCCCTTCCCTTCCCCCCTTTACATGTTTAAGCCGTTGTTTTTTTTTGGGTTTTAAAAGGGGGCTAATGCCCGAAAATGGAATTCCCACTATTCTTCCCCTCAGATGTTTTTCCGGGTAAAACGAGAAAAGTGACAATAAACATGAATACGTTTAAGTTAAGTAATTAATTTTTTTTCTCTCGTTTTGAGTTTTATATTTTTTTAAATCTCCCAAACAAAATTAAAAGGGTTTCGTGATTTTACTTATCAGAAATAAATTTCTTTTTTATTTTCGTTCCAAACCCCTCGCGCCCGCCCTGCCCTTTCCCTTTTTTTTCTTTTGCGGTAATTTTGGAAATTAAAAAAAAGGTTTGGGGCCCCTGACCTAAATTTCTTTTTTCCCGGTGGGTTTGGCGGCGGGGTAGGGTCAGTTTAATCATTGTTACATTGTTTTTTGGTGAAGGGTTTATCGGCGCTAAAAAACGAAGTGGGAAAAGGGAAAAATTCATTAAAATTATTATTTTGAAATAGGGAAAGGACCCCCCCCTTTCATATCATAGTGCCCCCAGAATTCCCCCGAATTGCCCGGGGTTGGGGGGAAAACCGAAAAACGATCTGCCCCTCCGCTTTTCGAGAGAAAAGGGTTATTCGTTCGTTCGGCTCCCTTTGAGCCCCGGTGTGACCCGGGGTTTAAAGTCTTTTAATTAAGTAGGACTGGGGTTTTAAGAAAAAATCTTTTTCGTTTATTAATCACACCTTTCCCCCCCTCTTAAAGTCGCTTGATTTTTTTTGGGGACCCCCCAAGCGTTTTTTGTGTTTCGTAAAATTTTTATTTCCTTGGGGGAATTTTTGCGAGCCCCCCCATTACAGATACGCAAAAGAGGGGCAGGATATTAATTCTGGTCGGGGTTCGTTTTAACCCCAGTAATATACGGCTTTTTGGGTTTAAGGACCCCCCCCCGTTATTGAGTTTTTTTAAAGGGTCTGACTTTGCAAAGCTGGGAACATGTCCCTCGGCATTTCAGATTTTGACCCAAAGAAGTTTTCCCTTTGAAAAAAAAATTTGGCGAATTTTTTAAGGTCCCTTTTCCATTCATGCTACATTTTCCGCCATATCATCATAGTTGAATTTAATTTTGGTAGTTGAAATAATCGTAAATAGCTAGCATTGCCCAATTTTCTTCAGTTTTGTTATAGTAAAGCTAATATTGGTTTGTGATTCATTTTCTGTGTGAGGTCACTCGCTTCCTCCATTAACGATAGCTGTCCTCACACAGCATACACAAACACATTCAGCTCACTCACACAAACAGGGAAAAAAACACTGACCCTTTCATTGTCTTAGTGCCGGGGGTAAAAAATTTACTCTTTAGCCCGCAATTTTGTTTTGTCGCTGTTGTGTTAAAAAGTTACACTTTTTTATCTGTGTGAAGACTATGGTTCAAAAAGTCGCGGACCCCGATGCGGTTTCCCCCATCTATTCTCAAATCTTCAGAGAGGGGGGTAGTTCCAAAAAGGTCTATGGGGACCCAACGAATCCCCCTCTTCTATTTTCTTCTTTACCTTTTTTGAAAAATTTAAAAAACAAAATGAAAAAAAAACCCCAAAAAAGTTTAAAAAAACCCAAAATTAAAAAACCCGTAAATTGGGTTTTGAATAAAAAGGGTAGTGGTTAAAAATTTCCCACCCCCCTCTTCCCTTTGCCTTTTTTTTTCTCTTTAAATTGGCCCTTACGTGATGATCTGGTCCCGACTTTATATTGCATCGGGGCCCACCCCGGCACGGGAAGGGGGGACCCCAGGTGTGTGAGAAGGACGTCTCGAAGACGCCTAGGCCCGCGGACCAGGATTTCGTCCCGAAAAAAGGGGTTTTTACGTCCCAGTTTTAGTGGGCCCGGGCGGCCGTAGATCCAGCGAACCCCAAAAAAACACCTTTGGCCGCAGGTCCCCGTCGCCCCCGAATTTTCTGTGCATAGGCGCGCCTGGCGGACGCCTGCAGATCCGCTTAAAATCCAGGAGCTGAGCCAGGATAAGCCGCCCGGAGGCCGCCCCTGCCCCGACCGGGCCCCTAGATCCGGGCGAAGATTACGAGGACGTGTGGGCGCGAGGAAAGGGCCTGGACGAGGTCTGTGGGGGACGTGTGGACGAGGGGCGCCGCCGGGGTTAGGCCTGGGGGCCCGGATACGAGGGGGGTAAGACGAATCCGAAATCAAGGGACCGGCGAGACTTTTGAGGGGTGGGACTCCCAGGACGAGCAGATTTCACCAAGGACCAAAGGGGGATGGGGGGAAGACAGGGAAAGGCGGCCCCGAAGGGGCACCCGGCCCCGCACCGGGAAAGAGACGACCAGCCAAGTTTGGTCACCCTTTAAGGGGGCCTCGAGGGCGAGGCGCGAGTAGGTGGGCCCAGCAATATAAGATTGGATAATTCCATTTCTGTTAAAGGATGTGGATTTTAAATTTTTTTTATTCCAGTGGACCAACCCCCCCCCCCCCCCCCCCCCGGCCCGTTTTCCACGTGGATCCAAATGTCCCAAAAAAAACCCCCCGCACCGCGAGGGCGGAGGTCACATTTTATATTGACCTCGTTTTACCGGGGGTTTTGTGCAAAACTACCCCCGCCTAAAGGTCAGCTCCGCCCTCTCTCCGGGCAGTGACCGTGGGCCTCCCCGGGGGGCCCGATTATAACTAGACATGCTTGTGTTTTTAATTTCTGCGTGGTATCAAATCTCAGAAATAAAGAGTCAAGCCCGTTAAAAAGTATAAAACCCTCTGTTTACCATTGTACTAAGGGGTGATAGCCTTTTACAAATTATATTATATATATGTGTGTTTGTGTGTGTGCGTGTTGGTGTGTGGTGTGTGTATGTATATTGGGGGTGTGTGTTTTGTGGGGTGTGTGGGGCGTGTGGGTGTGGTGTGTTTTGTGTGGGGTGTTGTGTTTTGTTTTGTACAAAATGCCATGATTTTTCCCGGGGGTAGAGCACTGGAATCCCAACCCCTTTTGGTCCCCAGTTCAATTTCCCGGGCGCGGCAGTTTTTAAAAAATGCCTGCGCCCGACAATTTGGGGCCCAGCCGATCTCACCCGGGGGGGGAAAAAGACATATCGCCTTTAGAAACCAAAAGGGAGGGGGTCGTGGGGGGAAACGCCCCCGTGGCATAGGTGGGGTTTGCGCGCTGCCGCGGTTTGATTAGGGAAGGGGATTTAATCAGGCAAGGATGCTACGCCAAAAAATAAAGGGCCTAATCCGCATGGGAATGAAAGGCTGTTTCACAAAACCAATAAACTATATATATATAAGATTATATAATAAATATTTAAAATAGCTTTTAAAATAAATGATGTAATGTATAAAATTTTTACATAATTCATAAATACATACAACATACACAAAACTCACAGTGGTGGGTGTGTGTGGTGTGTGTGCGTGTGTGTGTGGGTGTGCGTGTGTATGTATGTTGTACATAAAATACATACAAATCAAAGACGCAAAACACAAAACACAAAATGTGCGTGTTTTGTGGTGTGTGTGTGTGTGCGTGCCCTGCGTGCGTGCGTGGTGGTGTGGGGTGTGGGGGTGTGGGTGTGTGTGGGTGTTGTGGTTTGGGCATCATTGGGGACCCTGGTTTGAGTAAGGGTTTGTGGGGTTTTGTGTGGTGTGTGTGTGTGCAGTGCGGTGCGGGGCGTGTGGTGTGCTGTGGGGGTGTGCGCGCGCGTGGGGGTGTGGTGAGTGTGGGTGTGGGTGTTTTTGTATATATTAAAAAATAATATATATATTATATATATATATATATATTAATATATAATATTATTATATATATGCATATTTATAAGGCCCTGCATTTAGAATTGTTCAAAATCCTCACAAATATTCGGATGTCACCTGACCTGGCACTATAGAAGTCACAGTTGCCAGAACGAGGTGACAAGTGACAACAAACTACATCAAAGACTTCGGCTCTGGGTTTTTCCTTAGGATTGAATCCCTAAGCCCTTTCATCTTATAGATATGCGTGCGCATTCATGCGCATGAACATCGCCCGCGCGCGCGTGAGCACACGCAAGAGTGTGATAAAGGTGGGCTGGTCTTGCCTAGATACGATAGTGGTGCCCAGCTGCTGACTTGTGATTCAGTCCGTGTATGGCCAAAGGCTCTTTGAAGTTCACCCTATACAAAACTTTCCAGTGCCTTGTGGTATCTATAAGATGAAAAATTGTGAGCCGGATTCCCGAAGACAGTTCTTTGTCGCTTGCGATCTCGTTCTGACAACTGCGACGCCGCTGATTCCAAACCATATCAGCCTTTGCCGTTCCTTTAAATCCATCAGCTGCGTGGAGAGAGGGAGATCTACATTGCAACGCTTTCCCCCTCACATTCTTTCGCCCCGGATTGACTTTACGGGAGGGGTAGTGACAATAATCCCCTAGCGCATCGCTGATGGGGCCTTCGATATTATTATATATATATAATAATTTTATATATTTTAATTTTAATAGAAAAAGAAAAATACATAATATATATAATAAAAAATTATATATAATATATTATAATTAAAATAACACACACACGTTCACACACACACACACATACACCACACAAAACCACATACACACAACACACACACACACACACACACCCCACACACACAACACATACATACACCACACACTCACACACATACACACACACATGCCCCTACTAAAACACACGACACAAACCAAACCAAAAAAAACACACACAAGCGCCCCCACTATGATATTATTAAGTTCACACAATTTGTTGTTTACATCCTCAGATCAGGGTGTTTTGAGCGAATTTTTATGTTAGATCATCTTGGAATGCATAGTATGAATTTTTTTTCACTTTTTGAGAAAAAGAATTATCTTTTATTTTTCTATTTTATATTTTTTATTGCCGAATCACTTAAGGTCATCACCGATCACTACACGTAACAGATTTACCTCTGAGGCTCGTGTTAAAAGCTCGTTCCTATTTTCAGAGTATTAACATAGTTGGCTAATTTGTTGAATTCAAATTTTATTTCTGTGCCTTTCTTGGTATTGATTAAAATTTGGTTTGATAATGCCAATTCTGGCACTTGATTGAGGGCATTTTGTAACAAGATTTACCTTGCCCTGGTTTGTGATTGTCGTGACTC
>NC_051397.1:18556037-18566037 GCF_015228065.2 Penaeus monodon
TATATATATTATATAAATATAATATAAATTTTATATAAATTTATTTACAAAACATACGCCAAAAAGATTATATGGAATTACACCCCACACACCCACCCCCACCCACAACACACCCCCACCACAACAACACCCCCAACACAACACACCACACAAAAACACCACAACAACACACAAAACACACCAACCCACCACCAAAACACACACCACACACCACACACCCCAACACCCCACACACCACACAACAACACCACCAACACAAACACCCACACACAACCACCCCAACACACACACCACCACAACCCCCCCCAAACAAAAATATTTTATATTATATATAATATATATATATTAATTATATAATATATATATATATAATATTATATTATAAATTTCACAACATTAACCCTTTAAAAATAATATATTATATAATATTTTATATTTATATAAATATATATATATATATATTTTATTTAATTTTATTATATAATTTTATATTTCATACACATAACGCACAAGATATATTGAAATTACACCACCAACACAAACACAACCCCCAACAACACACACACACCCCCACCAAACACCACACACCCAACAACACCACCAACCCCCACAACACAACACACATATATTTTATTAATATTTTATGTATATAATATATATATATATTAATATATAATAATTAATTATAATATATAAAATATTATATATAAAATAATATATAATATATTTTAAAAGTAAAGAACCCCCCGGCCCCTCCCTCCGTGGAAAAGGAACTTGGGGGGAAACCCTAAAACCCCTAAAACTCCAACCCCCAAGATCATGAACAGGGAATTGAAAAAACTACAATTAAATTTTTCATGCTGGGGGGACCACGGCGGCTTTAAACCCTGGGATCTACCGTTAAAAAAAAAAAAAAAAAAAATTTTAAAATATATATTTAATCATTTTTATATTTTATTTTTTTGTTTTTTTTGGTGCCCCAAAGAAAAAAATAAAAAAAATCGTGGGGAATTCGGAAAGATTGACCGGCAGTTTAAGCGATGATTTAAAAACATGTTTACGGTCAGTGTAGTGGGTTGTGGGAAGGTGTGAGGAAAGTTCCACTTTTTTTCTTGGAGCTGTTTTTAGCTAAATACATATGATGATTTTTCCCCCGGAGAACCGGAAAAAAAAAAAAAATTTTGCCGTTAAAAAAAAAAAAACGCCACAGGTTGCCTCTCAAAAAACATCTGGAAAAGGGCCGAAGGCCCTTACCTTACGGACAAATTGCTGAGGGTTATTGAAACTCATTAGTTTTTCCCCAATTAAACATCATATGGTTCTGAGTGTTTTGGGTTGCTGAAGAAAGATAGACAAGGAAAAAAAAAGAAAATTTAATAGTTTTGAAAAATGTTGGTGGTTTTTTCAGATGGGAAACTACGTATTAACTAGACAAGAGAAAGAAAAAAAAAAGAATGATGAAGTGGCTGGAGAAAAAAAATAAAAAATTGTAAAAGACCGGCCTGTTGGACCCACCTTGAAAAAAAAAAAAAGGGAAAAATAAAGGTTTTTTTGTACATGTGATGAAAAATAAAAAAAGTAAATTTAGAAAAACTTTTCCCCGGGCCAGGGATGGGGGAAAAAAAAAAACAGAGGAAAAAAGGCAAAAACCGAAGACAAGACTGAGCGACAACAAATTTAAAAAGAAATTTTGGGGGGCTGGTCCCAATGGTAACAAGTGGAAAAAAAAAGCGCAAGAATTCCCAAGGTTTGGAGTGGCGAAAAAGGGGATGGTGGGAAAGGGTCCAACGGGTGTGCTCAAAACATGGGGGGCATGCCGTTATTTTTGATTTAAAATTCAATCAATCCATCATCAAACCTGGAATCAATCCCCCTGCAGGATGTAAGGCCCTTCCCCAATCCTTTTTCCAACTTTGGCCTTGGCGTTTTTTTTTTTTTTTTTTTTTTTTCCAGTTGGTGGTCCCCAAAAATTTCCGTTGTTGCTTTTACGCCATCTTTTTCATTGGGTTCCCCTTCCTTTTATGTTTTTCTTATAGTCCAGGTCTGGGTTTACGTTCCCTTTTGTCCCTTTCTGTCTCCGACGTAAATTAAAACCTGCCCCATTTGGCCCAAAGGTTTTTTTTTTTATCGGGTGCTTCCCAAGTATAAACTTTTTCCACTTTCCCATCTGGTCTATTTTTAACCGGGGGCTTTCCCTTCCAAGCCTGGGTTCCCCTGCACTCTAAAAAACCTCTGCTTCCTCCCTATGTTTTATATTATTTTTTTTGTGGGGAATACACAACTTACACAAAGGGGGCATAACACTCAACATACATATGGAGTAAAGCAGGTTTTAAAACAGTGCAGAGCCAGGCTTTTGAAGGGGGAAACTCGGTTTTTTTGATAGAAGGATAAGCATCCAGGGAAGGGCAAAACCGGTCATATATATAGCGACAAAAAAAAAACAAAAAGTGGTCCCTATTCCCCTCGGATCAGAGGTTTTGGGCAGAAAATTTTTGGTCTTAAAATATAGAAAGAGACAGCCGAACTCCCCAATTTTTTTAATTAACGCTAAACTTTTTAATCCGCCAAAAAATTTTTCGCGAAGTCAGATCAGTCCCCCTTTTTGGTATAAGGCCACTTGAAAAAAAGATAAGGCATGATAAAAAAAGATACTCTCATACATTTATTTGGTCCTTATTTTCTAAGCCCCCAAAAAATACTGAGGGGTTTATCCCCAAGAAACAAGTTCCCTGTTTTTGGTGTTGTTGTTGTGTTGTAATGTGGGGTGTGTTTGGGTTGTGGGGTTTTTGTGGTTTTGGTTGGGGGGTTGTGTGTGTGTTTGTGGGTGTGTGTGGTGGGTTTGTGTGTTTTGGTGTTGGTTGTGGTGTGTTGTTGTGGTGTGTATGTTTGGGGGGTTGTTGGGGGTGTTGGTGTGGGTGTGTGGTTGCAATTCACTTAAAAAATCGAACATTAAGCAAAATCTCATTTCTTTTCAGGACACCAACAACCAAACCTCTCACGATTTAGGCTGGGGTCCCCCGCCAACAGCACACAGACGTTTTTCCCATTAACCCAGAAGCTTCCAAAAAAAACGCCTCCCCCCCCCCACCTTGGCCCCCCTCTAGAAAGGCGGAAAGCTGTTTCTGAAAGGTAAATTTAATTGCCTTTATCAAAGAATGGGTTTTTTTCAAAGGGGGTAGATGTTTTTGCATTACTATGGTCCTTTTTTGGGTTATGAAAAAAAGGTTTTTGTAGATGGATAAAATTTACGGAGATTGTGGTTTGGGGCCAAGGAAAAGACCCGAAAGGGGTAGACGGATGGATAAATAGATAAAGGTAGGTAGGTAGGCAGGTAGTTTGGTAGATTATGTGAGGCAGGCAGATAGGTTAAAAGAAAGGGAGATAGAGGGAATTATATTAGGGGAAGAAAAAAAAATAGATAGATAGAATAGATTTGAATAATAAGATAGAAAAATAGATAAAGGATTAGATAGGATAGAAAAGATAGAAAAGAAGGAGAGGGAGAGGAAAGAGAGGAAGGGAATTTGGGTGGGTGGGATAAGGTACGCAGGGAGGGCAGACAAAATAGATAGATTAAAATAAATAGATAGATAGATAGGCAGATTTAGAAAAGGCAGATAAATAGACATATGGACGGATAGATAAGATAAAAGATATAGATGGATTATATAGATAGACAGAAAGACAGATAGATAGACAAGTGAATGGACGGATGGATATGTAATGGGAGTGGAGAAAATTTTGTTGTATTCACGCCATTGCGGGGCATGCGTTTGTGTATCAACAAACCATGTGTCTGTTCTGCATGGCCTTGATTGCATAAAACCATACGTAGGAGCGGTTTTTCTAATCATGGTAGATCTCCCTGATGGCGCAAATGTCGTGCTGCTGTCGGTGTGGGCGGGGAAAAAACCTGTCCGTGGATGGGGTGGTGGGTGTTTACCTGAGCGCGGGTCTTTTCCGATCCAACCGGTTCAAACTACCTGCTCGTGGAAAACCTCGCTGTGGCCGATTTTCTGTTTTTACCCATTTTTTTCTGTTGGCCGTCGATCGTTTTAACAAGGATCACGAGGCCCTCTTTATGTGCTGGACCGCTTCCATCCTGCAAAGATAAATGTCCTGGTGGGAAAGGTATGTAGATTATGGAATAAAAACTGAAGGGGAAGGAGTTAAAGGAAGACAGAAAAAGAAAAAATGAATGAATTTTAGCTGATAAAAAGAGATGAATAGGTTAATAAGTAAATAGATAAGTGGAGCAAATATAAAATGAAATGAATTAATCAATATATAAATCAATGGGGGGAAGATAAAATAGAAGTAAAAACAGATATATTTAAATGGAAAGTTAAGAAAATGACTGTTTAAAAGAATATAATTTTCTAAATTCCAAAAAATAGCCACTAGGTTTTTAAAACAGAGAAAATTAAAAAATCTCAAAACTCAAATGATATACACCGGGCTTGGGCCGATCAAGATTTTTTCCCTTTTTTTTTCATCTGAGAGACCTGACCTGCCCTCAGTGACTTCCCTTACCGTGGTTCTGTGCTCCACATTGGTGGGCCGTGGCCTGTGACCGCCTATACGCTGTGACGATGCCCCATCCGTGCTCCGCAACGCGAACGACGACCCTCGCCACCATCGCCACCATCTGGGTCGTGTCGTGGTCGTGGTCCCTCCGCTCCCTAGCTTCTACATGATGGGAAATGCAGAGCGATCCAGGTAATCTACACATAATATACCTCTGGGACACACACAGACTCTCACTCACCATGCACATTCCTATACTATGGTATGAAGATTCGTTTCTTGGTTAATTTGCTTTACCTTTAAGCGTCATGTGTGGTAAAAGATGGTTTGCATGAAGATAAATAGTGATTTGATGAGGAACGAAGCATTTGGAATATTATAAATGGTTGCGTTAGTTTTTTTTCACATTAGCATTATTCTGTTTTCAGTTTCACGCATTAATCGTCAGTGCGTTTGCGTAGGCTAATTCAAATTCAAAACACTTCAATTCCCCATGCCATTTAATACACTGGGTATTTCTGGTTTTCCTCATGATGTTTTCTATTATGCTATCTGTAATACACAGATATTATATAATGGCTTGTTTTAACAAGATTTGGCAGAACATTAAATAACAATAGACTAAATATCGTGACTTGGCTTGATGTTTTGAACTCCTGATTTGCAATTGATATTGCAGTAGATGTTCTTTTTTTGTTTTTTATTTATATGAAACGTCCCTAGGGCTCATTTGAAAGCGGTTAAAGAGGGTCACTGCCACCACCGAATTTGGTACGTTCGGGAACGAGTTATGATGTTAAGACGTGATGGAAGGTCAGAAGGGAATTGTTTAAAAAAGGAACGACAGTAGTCGTTAGTGGTGCGTAGTATGGTTTATGGTGTGTGTGAAGCGGTTAGGTGGCACATGAGCCAAGTTTAGGTAGGCGTTGGGTTAGAGTCCCGAGGGGAAAGGGGAGGAAGGTTGTGTACAGAAATGTTCATCATTACTTAGCTTTTTGATTGTTGCTTGTAAAAACTTCAGAAACTAAAGTGTCCATTTATAGGCGTACCTCAGGCCTTACGTCTTTACAAACAGTCGGGGATTATCGTAGAGAGGATTTATAAAATATCTATTTATTTTGTTAAAACCAAAGATAATGAGAACATTAAACCGAAACACGAGAACCACAGTAAAAACAAGCCTAAAAAAACACCAAGACAAAGACCGACATGAAACACAGTAAAAGAAAAGAAACACAGACAATTAAAACGAGAACCAACCTTTATCACGTTAAATATAGCTGATCCTTCTATATGCCGAGCACACCTAATTCTGTGCTACCCAAAAAAATAAGGGATAATAAAGCCTTAAAAGCCTATTAAATGTTTCTTTTCATTTTCCTTTTTCTATTGTGGTTATGTTTTTAGTACGGTCAAAAGGTTGGCGTCAAAAACACGATCGTACTAAATAATGTTTATAAATCTGTCATAAAACTAATATTAAAACAAATATAAACAATCACAGGAAACGAAGCCGCGCAGCGTGAGACCGACACAGGGGTGATTCACGGTTTTCTCGTGGTCTCAGTTTTACTTCAGCCGCTGACGGCTATCACCTCACCCCCGGGGGGATATAAAATTCAGGGGTGGTTTTGGGCGACCTCGGATTCGGAGTCCGTACGAGGATGCAACTTCTCTTCGTGGAGCGGGGGAGCGAAATTCGCTATACCACGTGGATGCTGCCATTCATCTCGGTTCAAGGGGGGAAGCGAAGATGTAGGGTTGTAGTGGGACCGGGGGGAAGGTACAAAAGTAGTACACTCACAATTTCACTTTTGTTTTAAAAGTCTTTTGGTTGGAGATTATTTTAATATTTCTGGTAGTTGGTTTTCCAGTACCAGTCCTCGGATTTGCCATATTTCTCTTGACACGGTTTCTGTATTCGATCTTTTGATAAATATATAAAGAGGTTAGTTTGCCTGTGAGGGACACACTATGTTTATGTTACCTGTTGTTTGTATAGGTAATAAGCCAGTTGGGTAATTTCTTTGTATGCCCTTATTGGATTAGAATACATGTGTATATGGTGTATTTATGTTAGTACTTTTAGCCATTTTAGTTTGTTTATATGTGGTGTGATTTATAAACAACATCCAGAAGGTGGTTTGCTTCAACCACGTTCGTCCCTGGCTGACAAGGCGCGCCTTCCTGTGCCTGCATACTGAGTACACCTCTACCGTATCACGGAAGGATCCACTTCGCACCTTCCACGTTCTGAAGCCGTCTGGTTTATTAACCCCAAAGGACCTCCTAGGTGACTCCTACATGTCCCCCTCGGGAAGCCCCAAGCGACCACCACCCCTGTTCACGGTCTGATAAACATGACCACTTCCAGCCGCGGGAAGCAAGCGCCGTATTACCTACATGGGCAGAAGGAGCTCAGCTTGCATCCCACTCACCCTTGTAGCGGAATAAATAAAGCCAAAAAGCCAAGGGCCACTTTCATATCCGCCTTAAGTCCATTTCTCTCGTTTTGTTCGCTCACTAGTACGAGTGTGATGTGGTCATATTTATTGATTTCCTAGGACTTCTTCTATTTTGCCGCGGACGTGGTTGAGGATGAGTGTGAGTGGTAGGGTTAGTTTTATTAGGGAAGGAGGCGGTTTGGTGGGTGGGGGGTTTGTTTTGGGTTGTGGGGGGGCGTGGGTTTTAATTAAGGTTTTTGTTTTTTTGATATTCATTTTTTTTGTATTATTGTCGTTGTTACTTTATTTTAAATTGTTTGTGTATATGTATTAAAGGTTTGTTAAGTTTTGTGTTTTTTTTAAGTTAAGTTTTTAATTTGTTTGTTTTTTGTATTTGTTAAGTTTTGTTATGGTTTTTTTTTTTGTGTTTTTTTTTTTTTTTTGGTTGTTTTTGTATGTGTATTTGTTGGGTATAGATTGGGTTTATTGGGGGTTAGGGGGGTAGGTGGGGTGTGTGTGGGGGTGGGTCGTTGTATAATGGTAGGGGGTGTATGTGTGGTATCAACTCAAAAACTTGCTTGGTTTTGATATAGCCAGGTTTATTTTTTATATGCTTTAAAATTGTTATTTTTTTTTGCTATTTTAATTTTGTTTGTTTAAATTTTTATAAAATTTTATAGATTGTTCTGTTGTTCCATTATGAGAAGTATATTATTAAATCTATATAATTTTCACACTTTTTATGGGGGGGGGGGGCCTGAAGTATTCTCGAGACTCCCCTATATGGAAATAAAACGTATAACATATTTCGTCTCTGTTCGTTTTTTTTTGGATTCTTTCTTGACAGTTCTTTCAGACTATTTTAACAGCAGAATACGAGATTGTCATTTGATTCCCATTCTCTCCAGTCTTTTCCTTTTCTGATTAGTCCTTTTCTTATTTTATCCCCTCTTTTGTACTTTGCTATATCTACTTCTCTCTTTCTATGTTTATCTATAGATATATAGTATTATTTATGGTATATATAGTTATCTTTCTAGATTTGTTGTATAGATATAAAATAGCATCTATCTATCTTTCATTATGAATCATGGTGTAGTAGATATATATTAATCATATATGGAATATAGATCAAGATGCTGAAGAGGAGGGATAGATCTAGGATGTTCGATAGATAGCTAATCTATATATTATGTCTCTCTCTAGTAGTAATGCGAGAGAGGAGAGAGAGATGAAAGATAATTCCACTCTTGTCTCTAATTATCTTTCTTTATCCCCTTCCTATCTTTACTGTCTCTCTCCTCCCTCTCTCTCTCACCTCGTATCTCTTTCTGTTCTGTATTGTGATGTCTTTCTACTTTCTGGTATGTCTGTCTCGTTTTGTCTGTTTATGTCTCTATGTCTGGGTCTGTATTGTTATGTCTGTTATGTCCTCTCTCTCTCTATTACATATCTATCTCTATCATATATATAATAGATATATATATGTAATATGTATATATAATATATATATATATCAAGTATATATGATCTATACTCTGTTTACTTATGTGGTATATAACCACAACATACTCCTGGGTATCTGAATAGATAGGTCGATATATTATTCGGTAGAGGAGAAGAGAAGAGAGATAGAGAGATTGAGATCCAGAGAGAGAGATAGAGCGAGAAGAAGGAAGAAGTAGGTGGAGATAGGAGAGAGAGACACGAAGAAAGAAGAACGAGAGATGAGATAGAGAGAGGCGAGAGAGCGGGTAGAATATGAAAGGGATGGAAAGATGCAGTAAAGAAAACATAAGAGAAGAGAAAGAGAGGGAGTAAGAGAGAGGAGGGGAGGAGAGGAAAAAACAAGAAAGAATGAAGAGAAAGAGTAGGAGAGGAGAAAGAGAGTTGTGGAGGCAGGTAAAAAGGAGAGAGATAGAGAGAGTATATCGGAGAGAGAAGAGAGAGAGAGAGTAGAGAGCAGCGAGACAGAGAGAGAGAGAAAGCAGAAGGAACATAGAGGAAGAGAAGAAAGAAAAAACAAAGAAAACGAAGAAGAAGAGGAGGAGAAGAGACAGAGAAGAAGGGTCGACTGAAAGAAAGGTAGGAGAACGTGAGAAGTAGGAGAGAAAGAGAGAGGAAAGTAGAGATGATAGGGTGTAAGAGAAGGATAGAGTAGAGAGAGCATCGAGGAGTAAGATAGAAGAAGCAGAGAGCAGAGAAAAAAGATGCATATCCGAGAGCAGCAAGAGAAATAAGAAAGGTACATGAAAGAAAATGGAAAACATAAGGAGCTAAAAGAAGAGAGAGAAGATAGAGCGGGGCAGAGGAGAGAGAAAGATTAGAAGAGAAGAGAAAGAGAGAAGTATCAGCAAGGGAGCAAAAAAAAAAAAGAAAGAGAGAACAGGAGAAAAAGAGGAAAAGACAATAGTAAGATAGACAAAAAGGGAAAAAAAAAAAGAAAGAAAAGGAGAAGAAGGAGAGAAAAAAAAAGAAAAAGAAGAAAAAGAGAAAGGCAAGACAGAAAGAGAGAGAAAGAGATAAGAAAGAGAAAAAAAAAAAATAAGAGAAAAAAAATTAAAAGCGAGAGGAGAAGTAGAGAGAGGCACAAGAATAAAAAAAAGAAGAATTAAAAATAAGAAAGAAAAGAAAAGATAGAAGGAGAAAAAAAAAGAAGTAATGAAAAAGTAAAGAGAAGAGTAATAAGAAAAAAAACAGTAATAAAAAAAATAAGAGAAAGAAAACAAGTGGAATCAGAAAGAGAGAAAAATAGAGAGAGAGAGGGAGAAAGTATTAAGAAGAGAGAGGAGAGTAGAGATGAGATGATAGAGAGAGAGATGAGAAGAGAAAGAGATAGCACACGTCGTATATGCTGGGATATATTTAGACGGTGATATAGAATTTAGATAGGCAATGATAGAAGATAGTCGATCTATGTGGAGTATATTCTCATATCTCGGGGTCTCTCTCTGTACTCTCTATGTTTAGTTAGCTATTATGGGGGAGAAGAGAGAAGAGGGACAGAGAGAGCAGATGAGATAGAG
>NC_051397.1:18571037-18580144 GCF_015228065.2 Penaeus monodon
TTTTAGGCTTTAAACTTCGTCCAGCAGTGGCGGTGGTCATCCTCGCTGTCCTTGAAGTATAATAATGTTGTGTGTTTGTAGACTTTCATTCTCTTCGTATCAGTTGGACACAATATTGATTCCATCATCTTTGACTTCTTTTCCTCACATAAAACAAGGTACATCTTCAGTTTGGATAGTGTCCATTGTAGGGTTTAACTTTTGTGTGATGTTTGCTATCCTTGGTTAGGTTCTTTAGTTTGTTCTTATTGATAGAACAGTTTTCAATTCTACGGTCAATGTTCGATTAAATATTTCCTTATCTTGGCGCAATAATCTTGATATTTTTGTATTTTTTTTTAAATTACTTTTCAACTGGATTATTGATACATTTTTATTTAGCATACTTTTGTTACAATGTACACTTAGTGGTTTTTTCAGATTATCCAGGGGAATTTCGTCTTTTTCTTTTTGGCGATAGTTTCTGAAGCAGTGCCATCAGCAGAGTTTTTTCTTCTGCCCACAACGCATTGGTGTTTTATCATCTTCACCATGATTGAGTATTCCAATTTGTTGACAAGCAATTTCATGTAATTGTTATCAAGAGTTTGTAGCGAGCTTTAGAATGGGTTGGACACTCCATCTTTTATGAGTCTTATTGTAAAGTAGATAGTTAGTAGTTGGTGGTTCACGTTGCATTCGGACCCGGCACGCACCAGGTCGTGTTTGGAAATTTTTAATGGCAACCTTCCATTTTTGGTTCAGCACAATCGTAGTCAATTTGGTTGCGTGTTCTTTGTCTGGTGAAAAACACTGTACCAGTGCTGGGTGGTGTTGGAACAATGTTATTGGCATAACTAAATATGTACTAACATGAATACAAAATAATCTTTACCTCGTTCATTGATATCTCCATAGGCTAATTTTCCACAGGTGTAATTTTTCAGATTATTTTTTCCTACTTGGCTTTGAGGTCTCCCATGTTATTTTACATCTCTGTTAGGATATTGGTCTAAAGTATCTGGAGAGAGTTATAAATAAAAATTTACATTTCTTCATCACTTGCAATATTGGCTTGGGCGTAGCCATTGTATGGTACTCAATATTATGAGGTTGCTGTATTCTGACTTCTTTAAATTTAAAATCGCGATTCATTTATGGGCTGTTAACCACTTAGTTCAGTTTGCAGTTTTTTGCGTTGAGGAATCATAGCAACTCCGTGACTATAAATTTCCTTTCTTTTCCAGAAAAAAAGAATGTCTTGTTAGTCTTAGTTTGAAACGTCCATTATTTTCCAATTGGTCCATGAGTCCTAGTATTTGAATGTTGTATCTATCCATTCGTACATAAAGTATGTAATTTACCATCTCATCATTTCACGTTCCACGTTCGATTTGTAATTGTGTTTCTTATTGGACCTGTTTCTTATTCTTAATTTGTATTCCAGATGAATGTTTTAACATTGTCAGCCTGGTTGCCCACTAAATACGCGCCCTTGATAAACCCACGCGACGGGCGATGTTGGTATGAATGTCGTTGGTCTTTAATCATTGGTGTTAGAGGTTTGTCAGGAGAAAATAAAAGAGTTGAGTTGGAATCCCCCAGGCTCCTTCTCAACTCGCAGTCCCAACAATTAGGAGGAACTTATATCTGCCTGAATTTTTAAAACAGTTACACTGTAACTACGCCAGACAACATATACATATAAACACCCAGATTAATATACTACGCCCACCGCAACGCCCACGCCCACGACACGCACAGACACACGCACACGACACAACGCACACGCACACGCACAACGCACGCACACACACACACACATCACACCACACCACACACCACACACAACACACAACACACACACACACACACACACCACCACACACCAAACACACCACACACCGACCTGTTCGTAGCCGCAACAACTTAGCTTGTAACGCGATTTTAGTAAAGTTATTATATTGATGTAGTGAGGATCTAGTGAATGGTTGCGGCTATATTTTGTGGGTTTCAGGAAGGACACATAAAGAAACTGCTCTGGGTGTTGTTGTGTGTGGTAATATATTCATATCATAGTGCCAACAGGATTGCCTAATATACCCCGGGGTGTCGTAGATCGCGCTTCGATGTCGACAGTAGGTCAGGTTAAAAACGAAGTCTCCTTCGAATCAGCAACCGCTTTGAATCGGTGTGACCGTGGTAGGAATTTCCCTGGATCGGTTCCCCTTCAGTGTATGGCATTTTGGTATAGGATCCATTGCTAATGGGTGAGGGTTCACTCCTTTCACTATATTCACGCTTGCGCGCTCATCATCACACACACACACCACACACTTCCCAGCTCAATCATCCATTTCAGAATAAAAGACCGAAACCCTTTTTTCATTAATGGGTTTTTGTTGCGTCATAGTGCCGGCGTAAAGATCTATAAACCATCTCTTTGCCCGAAATTTTTGCGTCATGATGAGTGACTCAAAAGATGTACAAATTACATTTATTTTCTTATATGACAAATTTTGGTTCAAGTAAATCCTTCCAATTGTCGTTGTTGTTTCCCTTATTATCTAAAAATCTATCAGAGACAGTTGGTGGTTTAAAACCCAGGTCCATGCAGTCGCTACTAAAGTCTCCCTCTCCATTTTTTTTTTATCTTGTAAAAAATTAAAGCACCAAAAAACGAAAAAAAAATTTAAAAAACGAACTTTAAAAAAAACCTCAAATTTATATCTGGCCCAATGTATATCTGGTTCCCCGACTAATATAGCAGTTGGATGACGAAAACCCAACATGGCACTGAAGGAGGACCCGTGAGAACGGTAAATTGGATGCGGGGGAAAGGAGTCCCATAGGCCGGGGCCCAGGATGTTTGTCAGAGAGGTTTAACCATCCATGATGTAGTGGACGGGCGCTTTTCCCCCGAGCGCCCATAGATCCAGCGAAGGACCGGGAAAACGCGAGCACAGTTACCAGTCGCCCCAGGATGAGGAATGGGGACTCCAGGAGCTCGTAGCGCATTTTTCGCACCCCGAGATGTGCCCCCTGCGGACCCCGAGACCCAGACAAAGATTAGAGGCATAAAGATGCATACCGCCGAGAAGAGGAAGTCTAGACGAATCCAAAATCAAGGAGGACCTGTGTGAGATTTTCGAGGATTTTTGTGGACGCGGGACGGACAGATTACACCGAGGGACCGGAAGAAGGGACGACAGGGACGAGCAGCCATGAAAATGACTAGGACAAGCCGCAGAATGAGATAAAAACAGCCAAGTTAGGCCCCCTTGAGGCAAACGGGGGGAGGTGCGAGTGGGGAGGTGGCAGGCAATATGGCAATAATAAGTCATTTTTTTCCCAATGCCCAGTGGCTGTTTACCACGTGGCCCCCAAAGCCCCAATTTAGAACCACAATCAGGAGGGATAGAGACAATTATATCTGCCCGCCTGCCCCGACGTTCGTGTTCAGGTCCGGATGGAAAGGGTCGACAAGCCCTCCCCTGGGCGGGTTGCCCCGACACGTAAACCCTCTTTACCCATAGAATCGTCTGTGTGTTCCGTAGTGGAACTCTTAATAATAAAGAGTCACCCATTATACCAATACATCCCCCTGCACCCACTGTACTAGAGTACTTTGACTTTACAGTGTGTGTATGTGTGTGTGTTTGTGTTGGTTTGTGTTTTGGGGGGGGTGTGTATGTGTGTGGTAAATATGTATTAATATATAGAATGTAATGTATAGTAGCACACACAAACACACCCACCACCACCCCACACCCAAACACACACACCCACACACACCTACACGCCACAACACACACACACACACCACACACAACACACAAACACCCCCACACACACCCACACAAAAACAAAATATCGATTAATATTTTATTATAATTATAATATATATATATATATATTAAATTTTTATATAATTGTGCTTTGTGTGTTGTGTGTTTGTGTGTGTGTGGTGTGTGGTGTGTGTTGTGGTGTGGTGGTGTGGGGTGTGTGTTGTGTGTGTAATATTAATATATATATATATATATAATATATATATAAAATATATAAATATATATATATTTAATAAATATATAATTAAAAAATAAAACAACATATAATATAATTATATATATATATAATAATAATATAAATATATATAATATATATATAGTGTTGGGTGTGTGTGTGGTGTGTGTGGGTGTGTGTTTGTGGTGTGGTGTTTTATATGTGTATGTGTAAATATGTTATGTATATGTATATTGTAGATGTAGATGCAAATTATAAATATATATTAATATATATATATAAAAATTAATATAAATTTTATTATATAATTATATATATATGTAGTTGCATAATTATTTATATATATAATATATATATATATAATTTTATAAAAATAATATATATATTATAAAATTTTTATATATACCACACACACAACAACAAACACACACACACAACACACACACAACACACACACAAAAAAAAAACACAACACACAAACACATATAATATATGTGTGTGTTTTGTGTGTTGTGTTTTGTGTGTGTGTGGTTGTGGTGTGTGGGGTGGTGTGTGTGTGTTGTGTGGTGTTTGAGGGGCCGGGCTTTACTTATTTTATCAAATGTTAACATTCCAAAATTAAATGGAAACTCCCACCACTGCCCTTTGAGGAGGTCAGATCGCCAGTACTTGGTTTAATTTGTTATAAAGGGGAAAACTGAAAGATTGTTTTCATTCATTTTTTATTGACGTTTTAATTTTGTTTAATTGGGTTTCTAGAATTTTCAAAGTTAATTTTCTAATTTTAAAATCCGTCTACTATGGTTCGAGTAACTCACCGGGTAAAGGTTCAGATGCACCAAGTGGGGGTTGTTGAGACTGCGACTTTCGTCACCATTTTTTAGCTAGCCCGGTCTCTATCTTTTTTTTTTTATTGGTTTTTTTTCCCTTAACATTCTTCATTTGGGTTTTCTGTCCCAAAGACCCTATTCCCTTTGGTAAAGAACGCCAAATAAAAACAGTCTCGTTTTCCAGTTTTTCCCCCGTTGGCTGAGCCAGGGGAAAAAGATTATCGTTTTCCCCTTCGCTTGATAGGTCAATGGGGTGCAAAAACCCCATTTCAAACAAAGATTTAGGTTGCCCGCCATGTGGGTGAGATTTTTTTGAGTACTTCACTTTTTTCAATTTTCACTTGATAAGGGATAACCCCGGCGTTTCACCACACATAATATTATATATACCAAAAAATTACATACATAATATATATATTAATATATATATATATATATATATATTATATAATATATTTTATATAACACAAACACACACACCACACACACACACAACACACAACACAACACACACCACACACACACACCACACACACCACCCAAAAAACACCACGCACAACCCCGCACACACAACACACCCCACACACACAACCACCCCCAACACAAAACACACAACCCCCCCCACCCACACACAAACCCCACACCCAACACAACACACACACACATATTTAAATACAACACAACACCCCAAAACACACACAACACGCGCGCCGCCGCGGTGGGGGGTGTGTGGTGATATAGTATATATTATATTTAATAAAATATTATATATAATATATAATAATATATATATACAACACGTGTATGTAATGTGGTACATTAAAAATATATGTGTGGGGGTATATTATAAAGTTGTGTCTGGGTTTTTGTGTGTGTGTAGTACACAACACAAAACACCACACACCCAATATAATAAATATTAATATATTAATTTTAAAATATATATATAATATACACAATAAATATAGTGGGGTGTGGTGTGGGGGTGTGTGGTGGTGTGTGGTGTGGTGTGTGGGTTTGTGTGTGTGTGGTTTTTGTGTTGGGGGGGTGTGGGGTGGGTGTGGTGGGGTTTCATACCCACACACAAGAAACTAATACATACACACAAACAAAACACAACATTTATTATTAATATATAATAAATATATATATAAATATAATATAATATATTAAAAAAAAATTAATAATACATAAATACAATAGAAAAAAACACCCCACACAACAAAAACCCAATAAAAAATAAATATATATATTATATAATATATATATTATTATATATATATAATATTATATATAATATATTATACTTTTTTTTTTTTTTTTTTTTTTTTTTTCAACAGCCATTTATTCATGCAGGACAAGGCCTCTCAATTCATTTTCGAGATTCTGGATCCCCTTTTTTTTTTTTTTTTTTTTTTTTTTCCCCTTTTTGTGCCAGGCGGGATTCCCTCGACACCGCGTTTTGGGGGCTTCTCAAGGCGATTGTCGTTTTTGGGGAAGCAATCGAGGTGAAGTTCCTTGCTAAAAGGGGAAAAAGGCCGGCCCGGGGACTCGAACCCTGAATCAGATTGTGTCGTGACAGTTTGAGTCCCAGCTCAAAACCCTCGGCCACCGCGGCCTCCCCTTTTCTTTTCCTCTCTCCTCCTCTTCTCTCTTCCTTCTCTCTCTCCCCTTCTCTCTAATATAAATTTTATATATAATATATTATATATATTATATAATGTAATAGCAAAGGAAAATATCCAAGTAAGAGAGAAATGAATCTGACGTTTTGAAAATTCTTTAGTTCCTCTTAGACAAATGATAAAACCGAAAGGATAAAGGAGAGAATTTACAAGTATAATAGTGGTAGAGAGAGAAAAGAATTTGAGCGAATCAGTCTCAGGGGGGGGTCGAGGTCAAAAAGTGGGGGGAAAGGTTTCTAACTAAGAGGGGTAAGGTCATTAAACCCCCATGACCAGCACTCAAGTTAAAATTAGGCAGAAAGGGTGTGTTGGGGGTGTATGTTTTATTATATATTATATATTTTTATATATATATTTTTTTATATATATATATATATTTTTCTTATTTTAAAGGTAGGTTTATGTCTGAGCCCCCGTGGTACAGCATGATACTTAATTGTAGGGGGTTTTTTTTTTTTTTTTTCATGTGTGATGCTCTTGGAGTGAGTACGGGTGGGGTCCCAGTTCCTTTCCACGGAGAGTGCAGGTGGTACTTTTAGGTAATCATTCTCTCATTTATCTGGCTTGGACCAGACACTGACTTGGGCTGGCTTTGGCCACCCAGTGGATAGGTAGGCAATCAAGGTGAAGTTCTTTGTCCAAGGGAACAACGTGGCGGTCCCGGTGACTTGAACCCTTTCGAATTCAGATTGCCGTCGTGAAAGTCTTGCGTCGACGCTCTAACCATTTCGGACCACGCCGGCCTTGAAGATCCTGGGCTTCAATGATTTTTTCTTAGCAATTTAGAGCGGTGGTTTTGCCATTGGCCTTCGCCGGTGTTTTTATCAGAGTCACCACCTCTATCCTACCGGCACTGACTTGAGCGGGATTGGCCACCCAGTGGTAGGTAGGCAATCGAGGGAAAGTTCCTTAGCCCAATGGGAAACAGGAGCGCCCGGCCGGTGGAATCGAGCCCTCGAAATCAGATTGTCGTCGTGCAGTCTTTGAGTCCGAACGCTCATCCATTCGGCCAACGCGGCCCCTAAACCATTCGCGGTGGCCCGAAGGCGTTAGAGCGTCGGATCAAGACTGTCCCGACACTACAATCTGAGTTCGAGGGTCGAGTCACCGGCCGGCGCGCTGTTTCCATTGGGCACGGGAACTTTACCTCGATTGCCTACCTAAGCCACTGAGGTGGCCAAGCCTCAGCTCAAGTCAAGTGCGGGTAAATTATATAGATATATATATATATATATAACATTATAGTATATATATATATATATATATATATATATATATCATATATATATATATTATATTATATATAATATATAATATATATATATAATAATACATACATACATACATACATAAAAAATTTTAATATTTTATTTATTTTATATATATATATATATTTATAATATAAATAATACATTACCCCTTTACATATATAATATATATATATAATATAATATATATTATTATATATATATATATATATATATATGTATTTTATGTATATGTGTGTGTGTGTGTGTGTTGTGTGTGTTTTTCTTTCTTCTTTTTAACGGTAGGTTCAATGTCTGAGCCGCCGTGGTCACAGCATGATACTTAATAGTTTTTCATGTTGTGATGCTCTTGGGGTGAGTACGTGGGGAGGGGCCCCAGTTCCTTTTCCCCGGTGTGTGTGTTTGCATAATTATATGTATACCATTATATATATATATATATATAATAATTAATATATATATTTTATTATATATATATATTTTATATATATATATATATAATTATATATAATATAGTATATATAATATATAACAAATATATATATATATATATAAATATATATATAAAATATATTGTCAACCAAAACGTAGCAAGACCGGATGTACATTCACACCCCCGCCAGCACGCAGCCCTTCTCCTTGGCAGGACGCAGATGTCCCCCGGGTTTCTCTTTTCGCACAGGGAAAAACATCCGTTTCGAGGGAAAACCGCCGCCATAAAAGGGCACGTCCGTAAGGCAGAGGACACGGGAGAGAGACACAGCAACAGCCCAAGCCACACAGGGTCCGCCCCACTTTTGTCCTCCACCCGGGACACGGGTCTCTTGGGGGGTCTCATACTGTCTTCAAGAATAACAGCAAGCTAAGCCGTTTTCACTGACCCACCAAGTTTTCCCTCTCTCGTCTCGCTCACATTGGTGACGCGGTGCTCCTAATAACTCTCGTGTCCCCCATTTTTCTGTGCTTGCGTGGGCACTCTTTACATCTGGCGAAGTGGTGCTCCCAACTCACGTGTCGCTTTAACATAATATATTATAATATATAATATATTATATATTATATATATATAATTTTATTAAAATATATATATATTATATCTGTTTTTGTGTGGTGTGTGTGTTGTTGTTTTATGTTATTTTGTATGTATACACACATATATTTTATATGTTTAAGAATTACACACACAGACACACACACACAAAACAACACACACACACAAACACAAAAACACACAACACACACACACACCCACACACACAATATTTATATATATATTTTATATTAAAAAAATTTTTAAAATTTTTAAAAAAAAAAAAAACCCC
>NC_051397.1:18580244-18580644 GCF_015228065.2 Penaeus monodon
TGTCCCCCTTTCAGTGTTGCTGTTGCTTGCTGTAGGGACTCTAACTGTCAGTGAGCCCTTGGCTGTGTGCCACACTGCAGTGGAGATTGCTGTTCATCTTTTGGTGCCACTGCATGATTTCCTACCCTGGGAGTGACAAGACTGCCCAGATGTTTCCAGATGCTGCTGTTTTATTTATCTCTTATGGTGATGGTATTTTTATTTAATATTACTGTTCTTTTATGATCACCTATCAAACCTATGTCCGCTCCTTTGTGCTTGTCAGGACTCAGGCTTGCTTTTATCTTCCAGGTCTCCGCTGTTCGCTTCGACCCAGAGTGGGGGAAGAATTCTGTAAGGTGGTCTTGGATGCTGCATCTCGTCATCTCCGCTCTCCTGCTCTGGCTGCTCATGCTGGAGT
>NC_051397.1:18587546-18590046 GCF_015228065.2 Penaeus monodon
ATAATTATAAAAAAAATATATTATATATATATTAATTATATAATAATACATATCATATATATTATAAAATATTATATATCATAACATATTATTTACTTTAATTATATTACATATACAAATTTTATAAAAATATATATAATTTTATATATATTTTACTTTAAAATTTTTAGATATACATATATTTTGATATAAAAATATATTTATATAATATTAATATATTAAAATTATTATATTACATAATATCGGCAGAGGTGGCGTGCCCCCCGGAGTGACCCCGGGTTTAAAACCTAGGCGTGCTTTCCGGAGGCGCTGGAACATTCGGCCTTTTGCGGCGGAGGGGGTTTTCCTCTGCTATCGGGGAATTAAAAGCGTGGGGTTGAGGGGGCTGCCCTCTCGAGGTGAAAGACGGGTAGGGCACGATCGTGGGGGGGTTTAACCTACTAGGTGGGCCGCACGTGGTACCACCTCCGGGTTTTGTAGCCATAGCCTCCCCAGTCGACTTAGCCTCGGTATCGGGTGACACCGGTTGATAAGGTATCAGGGCTTGAGACTGAAGCAGGCTTTTGGTTTTTGTCTCTTTTTGCTGTATACACTCCTCCCGGATATAAAACCGATGTGAAAGAGGGTTCACCCCAAAACTCGACTTGGGCGACGATGCCCTCGGCGAGACATTCGCATGTTTTTGGCGACTTCAATGCGGTATCCGGCTGTGACGAGTGGCTAAAGGCTGGGGTAAAACCTAGGCTGGGGGCCTGATACAGTCCTGCTGCCATTTGCAGTCGGTCCCATTCCCCTGATGCGGGGGCAGGGTATCCCCCCTTGGAAGGGGAAAGGGATCGATGGGACGTAGCAATACCGTGGCTTACACTGCTCAGATACCAGGAAATTTTCCGCCCAATTTTTGAAACGGATCCGCAACCCCCTCAGGCACCAGAGCCCGGGAGCAGTTGGATTACTCGGGCAAGCCAAATAGACCTATACTAGCGCTTCGAGTAATTGGGGAAAACGCCGTGTGAGTTTGGTCGTGGTTTTGACCCTACATCACCTAAAAAGGGTTTGAATTGGTGCATCGGGAATCACTATGGGAGATCGAGGCTCAGGGGAATTCCCGACACAGTTTATTGGCCTGATAGCAAGCCTCTAAGGGTATGAAAGTGCTGTAAAGTTGGGGGGAGTATGTCAAACTTCTTCCCTGTTAAATTCAGGGGTGGGGCAAGGCTGTGTCCTTGCCCCACACTTTTCAACATTTGTAGGACGGATAATGGGCAATTTTCCCAAAGTCAGGCGGAGCAACACAGGAAATTTTAAGGGTCTCGGCCCTTGACTTTGCCGACGATGTTTGCCATCCTATCTGAGTCCTGGAGTCACTTGTGGCGGTCTTGATGAATTTAGAAATGAGGAAAACCCCCTACCCTAGGGGTTTCCCCTGGACCAAGAGCAAGATTAGGGCTTTGGGGGCCCTTAGGGAACCCCGTTCAGCAATCCATGCTTCGGGGGGCTTTGAATACAGAAATTTTACATCCTTTGGTGCGATTTCATATCTCTGGGTTGCAGCCAGGAAGTCATAGACGGTTTGGGTTTGGCAACAGGAGCCATGAACTCGATCAACAAGGGCTTTGGAGATGTCGGTACATGCAAAAAGGACCAATGGGTCTTCAAGGTTGTACTCCATTTTGTCTAGGGAAGCAAAACCCTGACGCTATCCAGTGCCTTGGAGCTGCCTTGATGCCTTTTTAATAAGTCCCTTCGCCGGATCATGGGGACAGTTGGCGAACGTGTCCAACCGGGGGTTTACCCCCGTGGACGGCATGGGACCTGTTACTTGCATAATCCGGGATCGCCAATCGGCTTATGGCCACCTAGTGCCCCCCTTGGAGACCCTGCCCTCGGGTTGTTCTCTGCGGGGGACAACCTGGGTGGAGGAGACCTGTGGGTGTCCTAGGGATATGGCTTGGGCACTCGACAACCTGCGCAGAAATTAGAGATGGGCCGGTCCCTGCCTGGAGACTCGCCTCGAGGGATCCTGGGGCCCTGGAACGAAGGGTGGATGCGGCCATGCGCCCCCGTCGGCGTTACCCCCCTTGATGATGATGATGATATATTATAATATAAATATTATATATTATATATATAATTATAAATTTTACATATACCACAGGAGGAGTGTGGTGTGTGTGTGTGTGTGGTGGTGTGGTGTGGTGTGTGTGTGTGGTGGGTGTGTGTGTGGGTGTTGTTGTGAGGATAAAATTATTTATTGGGTGGTATATATTATATAAAATATATATGAAAAATATATATATAATTTTGATTATATATAAAATATATTGATATATATATTTTAATATTGATATAATATATAATATATTATATAATATATATGTGTGTGGTTGTGTGTGTGTGTGGGGTGTGTGTGTGGTGTGGCTGGGTGTTGTGTGTGGTGTGTGTGCATGAGTTTTTTGGAGTAATCATAACACAAAAATTTTGTGTTTTGGTGTGTATA
>NC_051397.1:18595046-18596897 GCF_015228065.2 Penaeus monodon
ATACCGTCTCCGCTGATCGGACTTCATCATCCTGTGAGAGGGCTTAGGTTCAGTTTCCAGGGCTTGGTAGGCAGGCGAACGTCATTCTACCAAGACAATGGCTTCGACCTCCTCAGCAAGATTCCTGAGACTGTTCCTTGTCCTTCCAGCGTGTCAGCCCTACGCACCATGAATGTTATAGACTTGATTCCATATCAATTTAACCTTTGCGACACTTCAGTGGCCTCTAATGTCTCCAGGGAGTATGGTAATTCTCCTTGTCCTTGGGCGTACGCCAATGACTCCTAGCTGTTCGATGTTACGTGCTTGAAGGACTCCCAAGAGCAACTGGGTCTTCAGGATTGCTGGTTTCTTGTGAATCGGTAGAGATGCCGTTGCGAACCCACAGGCAATCTCCTCCTCCTTAGTCTGTCCAAGTGAACACCTTAGTGTGGTTATGGAGGGACGGAGTTTTTGAAATGACCCCAGGGTAGCACAACCAGCCTATGGTCAGTGCCAACAGAACTCAGATCAATAATAAATCGGTATAACCCTGCATATCTGGAGGATCCTCCATCGCGTGCTGACAAGAATGTGGTCGATCTCCTTGGCCCATTACCCGTAAATCGCAGTATATAATGTCCAGATGCGAGTTGGAGCGCTGGTACCGGAGAGATCCTCATTTTACTGGACCTAAAAAAGTCCCGAGAAGGAGGCTATTCTCGCTGCTGGATCAGCTCCCGAGCCATGGAGCCGACAGACATTCGTACCATTTTGTCAACAGCCGGAATACTGCATTGAATGTCTCAGAACATCGAATGTCTCGCCAGGGCAATCGTCTGCCACAGATGCAGTTTGGATGTAGAACCTACTTTCACATCGGTTTTTATATAATCAGTATGACGTATAAAGCAATAAAGACAAGATACCAAAAGCATGCTTATCTCAATGCCATGATACCTCATAACCGTGTACACATCGACTACCGAGGGCTAAGTCAGACTGAGAAAAATGCTATGGCTTACAACCTGGATGGTGGTGACCATCGCTGCGGCCCGACCATATATGTTACCACCACACTGAATTCGTGTCGCTTACCAAGGTCTATCTCACTCTGAAGGGCAGCCACCTCAACTCCCATCGCTTCAATTCCCGCGATAGCAGAGGTAACCGCTCATCCTGCCGGAAGGACCGGATGTTCCAAGCGCCTACCCGGAAAAGCACGCCTGAGGTTAAGCCTCGGGTGGTCACTCCGGGTGCACGCCACCTCTGCCGCATATATGTATATATATGTATATATGTATATATATATTTATATATATATATGGGTATGTACATATATATATATCGTATGGAAAACTTAAAACCCCACTGGAGGCCCCAGCTATGAATCATATCCAGTGCCAGTTGATGCGATTTCCCGAGAATTTTGCATTACTACTAGCACGTCATAGTGCACAATCATCAGCGTACAGTGAGTATTTAAGAATTCGAGGGGGAGCTGGTAAGATGTCATTTATCATGCATAGAAATAATGTTGGTGACAAGACACTTCCTTGTGCGACCCCGTTTGCCTGGACAAAAATGACCGAAAAAGTGACATTGTCGGAAAAGAGTTTGATGTAGAAAGTTCTGTCAGAAGCGAAATTCTGAATAAAGCAAGGCAAGTTTCCATGTAATCCATAAGCATAAAGCTTTCTGAGTAGATCATTGCCATGTTATGTCATAGGCTTTTTCTATAAATGAAATACTGAAATCAAAAGTCTTTTTGGCAATTGCCACTTGAATATAGAGTTTGGCGTCCTTTCGAGAGCGCAACTGAACTGAAAATCTGCCTACTGTAATATTCGTTCCATGACCTTGCATACAAAC
>NC_051397.1:18601997-18609495 GCF_015228065.2 Penaeus monodon
ATATCAATATTATATATTATATATATATATATATATATATTTTATATATTATTTATTATTTTATTATTGTGTGTGTGTGTGTTGGGGTGTGTGTGTGTGTGTATGTGTGTGTGTGTGTGTGTGTAGTGTGTGTGGTTGTGCGTGTGTGTGTGCGTGTGTGTGTGTTGTGGGTTCTATACTTTTTTTTTTTATTTTTTTTTTTTATTTATTTTTTTTTTTAATTTTCCCCCCACCCCCACCCTTTAATTTAATATTTTTTTTTTTTTTTATTATTAATTATTTTTTTTTGTTTTTTAAAATCCTATATTTTATATTTATTTTTTTTTTTATTTTGGTGTTGTGGCGTGTGCGTGTGCGTGTGCGTTTGCGTGTGCGTGTGCGTGTGCGTGTGCGTGTGCGTGTGCGTGTGCGTGTGCGTGTGCGTGTGCGTGTGCGTGTGTGTGTGTGTGTGTGTGTGTGTGTGTGTGTGGATTTGTATGTATGTATTATGCCCATGTGTGCACACATGTAGAGAGAGGACGGTAGAGTAAGAGAGTTAGAATTCCCCCTTCAACAAAATAATTCAGTACGAAAACGTTTACGTTTTTCATCCTTCCAAAGTCTTCTTCCTCATTAACCTCGGCCCACCAAATAATCCAGAACATAACTTTGATAGTAAATCCAAAAAAATAGAAAAAATAAAAAAATAAAGAAAACCCGTAACAGACGAAACAAGAGAAGAACTATCCAAAGGGTCGAATCCCACTCGTCTGCAATTAAAGGGTTTTCGGAACCATTTGTCTGAGGCAAGTCTAGCCTCTCGTGAGGGGCATAAAAGCCGTCATTGAGGTGATACATAGCGCTGTAACCTTAAATGACTATTTCCCGCAGTGTAATTCGTTTCAGCCCTAATGAATTATTTCATTAGATGGCTTTGAGCGATAATGATATCTCCTCTTTGATAAGGGGAAGGCTGTGTGGGAGTGGGGAGTGCTGGAAGTGGTCGTGAGGGTTCCCTTGTGGTACGCGGGGCATTTTTTTGGGTTTCCTTTTGGAATTATTTTACACACACCACACACACCCCCAACACCAACAACACACACACCAATATAAAATTATATTATATATTTTATATATAATATATTTATATATATATATATATAAAAAAATATTAAAATAAAATATAAATAAAAATTTAAATTAAAATATAAAAATTTTATATAAAATATATATATATATATTAATATTATATTTATTATATATATATTTTATATAATATTTATATAAAATATATATATATATTATTTTTTATATATATATATTATATTTATATTTATCCCCATATATAAATATTATATATATATATTATATATCCACCCCCCCCACCCCCCACCCCACCCACACCCACCCACACACCCACACCCCCACACCCCCCACACACACACACACCCCCCCACACACACAACACCCCCCCCCCCCCCAAAACCCACACAAAAACCCCACACCACCCCCCACCCCAACACACACCCAACACACACACCACCCAACACACACACACACACAATTATATATATATAATATATATTTATATATATATATATCTATATAATATATATATTTTTATATATGTTAAGTATATATTATTTATATTTTTAATATATATATATATATATTTTAATATATATATATAATAAAAGGGGCCCGCGGGGGCCCGAGGGGTTAGGCTCGGACTCAAGACCCGACGCAATCTGATTTCGAGGTTCGAGTCCCGACCGCCCGTTGTTCCCTTTTGGGAAAGGGAAATTTCCCCTTTTTGCCTACCTAGCCCTGGGTGGCCAAGCCGCCCAATCAGGCTGGGCCCCAAACCCCGGGTTTAGAGAGAATGATTACCTAAAAGGTACCCCCCGGGCCTCTCCGGGAAAGGAACGGGGACCCTACCACGTACTCACTCCAAGGCATCAAAAATGAAAACACAATTAAATATCCTGTGCCACGGCGGCTCAACATAACCCACCGTTAATTGATGATGTTTTTTTTTTTTTTTATAATATATATATATATATATATAATATATATATATATATATATATATATAATATATATATTATATATAATGTGTATTATATACATGACATACATATATATAATAAATATAGATATATAATATATATATATATATATATAATATGTCATACTATATACAATATATATAATATAGATTTATCTATACATATATAATTATACCATATAGATATTATACATTATATATATCATATATATATATAATATATATATATATATATATATATATATCATATACATATATAATATAATATATATATATAGATATATATATATATATATATATAGATATATATATATAAATTATATATATATATTTGAATATTAGGTTCTTTTGAATCAAAGGATGTCTTCAGTTCCGAGGGTTTGGTTCAAACATATGTAAAATATCCATTTGTTTTATTTCATATGTATATTGACAACAATTAAGAAAATAGTATCGGCAGCAAAACAAACTTTATTTACTATTAGGAAGTCAATATATCATAATAGACATAGAATTTTAAAATAAATTATATTCACGAATATATAACAACGCCCGGAAAAATTAAATTATCACAAGAACCAAGACGGTTCGTTCTTCTAACAAACGCTAAATTTCTAATTCTAACAACGCTGAAACATCTAACAACGCCGAATCCTACAAAATTGTATCAAACTTCCAAAATTTGAATTGATATGGTCAATTTACTACAATCGAACTGGATCGCCACACAGAATACTTAAAGGACCCCCACGCCCCTCAACTCGGCCCGCAGCTCAGTAGGGTCGTCCTCCGTTGGTGTGCCTCAAGCGATCTGCCGCCACGCCCACTTTGGTTTCCTACCTGTGCGCGAATCGCGTCGACTAGTGTCGAGCCGAGTCGAACGAAGGGTTCAGTCAGCTCGATCCGAACCCCAGCTTTAATAATTTATTACGTTACAGAGTATACTGTATCTGCAGAAAAATTCTATTTAAATAAAAATATTCATTGTATGATTGAAAAGTAATTTCTATATATGTTGTATAGTAGGTGTATATTTATACATATATGTACATACATAATATTTAATATTATATATATATATATATATATATATATAATATAATATATAGATATATACTATATGTATATTGTATATATATATATATATATATATATTATATATATATATATATATATATATTATATATATGTGAGATATATATTATATATTATATATATATATATTGTGTGGGTGTGTTGTGTGTGTGTGTTTGTGTGTGGTGAAATAAATGAAATAAAAAAAAAGAATAGTGTGTTCCTGTGTTGTCGTGGTGTGTATATATATACATATCCTATCTCTCTCATATATGTATATATATATATATATATATATATATATATATATATTATATATATATATATATATATATATATATATATATATATATATATATATATATATATATATATATATATAATATATATGTGTGTGTGTATATATGTATATATTATATATATATTAAAATATATATATATATAATATATATATATATATATTATATAAAATATATATATATATATATAGTATTTTATATAATTTTATCTTTCGCTCTTTCCCATTTCTCTCTCAACTATCTCTCTCTCTCTCTCTCTCTCTCTCTCTCTCTCTCTCTCTCCTCTCTTCTCTCTCTCCTCTCTCTCCTCTCTCCTCTCTCCCAATCCTCTCTCTCCCTCTCTCCTCTCTCCCACTCCTCTCTCTCTCTCTCTCTCTCCTATCTCACTCTCTCTCTCTCTCTCTCTCTCTTCTCCTCCCCTCTCCTTCTCTATTCCCTCTCTCCTATCTTCTCTTCCCCTCTCCTTCTCCTCTCTCCTCTCCTCTTTTCTTCTCTCTCTCTCTCTCCTCTCTCTCTCCCCTCTCCTACCCTTTTCTCTATCTTCTTTTTCTATCTATCTATCTTCTTCTCCCCTTCTCTCCTCCCCCCTCTCTCCCCTTTCTCCCTCTTTTTCCCCCCTTTTTCCTCTCTCTCTCCTCTCTTTTCCCCTCTCTCTCTCTCTTTTCTCTCTCCTCTCTCTCTCTCTTCCTTTTTTCCCCTCTCTCTCCTCCCTTCTCTCTCTCTCTCTCTCCTCCCCTCTCTCTCCTCCTCTCTCTCTCTCCCCCTCTCCTCTCTTTCCCCCTCTTTTCTCTCTCTTTTCTCCCCTCTCTCTCCTCCCCCCTCTCTCCCCTCTCTCTCTTTTTCTCTCCCCCCCTCTCCTCCCTCCTCTTCCCCCTCTCTCTCTTTCTCTCTTTTCTCTCTCTCCTTTCTTCTCTCCTCAATCTCTCCCTTTTCTCTCTCTTTTTCCTCTCCTCTCCCTCCTTCCTCTCCTCTCTTCTCTCCCCTCTCTCTCTCTCTTCTCTTTTTCCCCCCTTTCCCCCCCCCCCCCTCTCTCTTCTCTCCCCTCTCTCCCTCCCCCTCTCTCTCCCTTTTCCCCTTTTCTCTTTTTTTTTTTTTTCCCCCCCCCCCTCGCCCCCCCTCTCTCTTTTTCCCCCTCTCTCCTCTCCCCCTCTCCCCCTCTCTTCCTTTTTCTCCTCTCTCCCTTTTCTCTCTCTCTCCTTTTTCCTTTTCCTCTCTCCCCCCTCCCTCTCTTCCCTTTTCTCCCCTCCTCCCCTCTTCCTCCTCTCTCCCCTCCTTCTCCTCCTCCCTCTCTCTCCTCTCCTCCTCTCTCCCCGCCCCCCCTTTTTCCTCTCCCTCCCTTTTTCCCTCTCCTCCTCCTCTCTCTCCTCTCTCCTCTCTTCTCTTCCTCCCTCTCTCCTCGCCCCTCTCTCCCCCCCCATGCTTCCTCTCTCTCTCTCTTTTCTCTCTCTCCTCTCTCTCTCCTTTTTTTTTTTTTTTTTTTTTTTTTTCCCCCCTTTCTCTCTCTCTCTCTCTTTTCCACTTTTTCTCTCTCTCCTTCCCCTCTCTCTTCCTCCTCCTCTCTCTCTCTCCTCTTTATTATTTTTTTCCTTTATTTTTTTTCCTTTTCTCTTCTTCTCTTCCTTTCTTCCCCCCTTTTTATCTTCTTTTTTCCCTCTCTCCTCTCTTCTCCCCTCTTTTTCCTCCCCCCCCACCTTCTCTTTTCTATCTCTTCTTTTCTCTCTCTCTTTCTTCTCCTATTATCTATTATTATATTATTTTATTATTATTTATTTTCTTATTTCCCCTCTCCTCTCTTCTCTCTCTCTCTCCTCTCTCCATCCCCCCCCCCTCTCGCTCTCTCTCTCTCTCTCTCTCTCCCTTTTTTTTTTTTTTTTTTTATTTTTCTATCTTCTTTTCTCTCTCTTTTTTTCTTCTTTTTCTTTTTTTTCCCTCTCCTCTCTTCTCTCTCTCTCTTTCCTCTCTCCCTCTTCTCTCTCTTCTCTCCCTCTTCTCTCCCCTTTCCCCTCTCCTCTTCTCCTCTTCCTTTTCTTCTTTTTCTATTTCTTCTTTTCTTCTTCTATCCCTTCTTTTCTTTTTTTATCTTCTTTTTTTCTTTCCCCCTTCTCCCTCTCCTCCTTTCTCCTCCCCTCTCTCCTCATCCTTTCCCCTCTCTCTCTCCTCTCTCTCTCTCTCTCTTTTTGTTTTTATTTTTTTTTTTTTTTTCTTCTCTTCTCTTCTTCTTCTTTTTCTTTTTTATTTTTTTTTTTCTCTCATCTCTCTCTCTCTCCCCCTCCCTTTTTCCCATCTCGCCCCTTTTTCTCTCCCCTCCGGTCTCTCTCCTCTCTCCCCCTCTCTCCCCCTTTTTCCCCTTCCCCCACCCCCCCCTTTTTCTTCCCTTTTTTCTATCTTCTTCTTCTTCTTCTTTTAAACTATTTTTTTTATCTTCTCCTCTTTTTTCTCTCTCTCTCTCTCCTCTCTTTCCATCCTCTACCTCTCCTCTCTCCCTCTCTCCCCATCTCTCTTTTCTCCCCTTTCCCCTTTTTCTTCTTTTCTTCCCCTTCTTCCCCATTTTCTTCCCCTTTTTCCCCTTTTTTCTTCTTTTCCCCATTTCTTTTCTCTCTCTCCTCTCCCTCTCTCCTCTCTCTCTCTCTCTCTTTTCTTCTTATGTCTCTCCTCTCTCTCTCTCTCTCTCTCTCTCTCTCTCTCTCTCTCTCTCCATCTATCTATCTTTCCATCTCTTTCCTTTCTCTCTCCTCTCTCTCCCCTCCCCCCTCTCTCTCCTGGAGTTGACCGGATCTGCGGGTGTCCGCCAGGCATCGCCCTTCCACAGCATCCTGGGGTGACTGGTACCTGCACTGGCGAGTTCCTGGTTCTTCGCTGGATCTACGGGCGTCTCGGCAGGCAGCGCCCGTCCACTACATCATGGGACGGCTTAAAACCTGCTCTGACGAACATCCTGGTCCGCAGGCCTATGGCGATCATCCGATGACGTCCTTTCCACAGTATCCTAAGGTGACTGGTTCTGCAGCAGGGTCCTCCTTCAGTGCCGTGTCGGTTATCGTAGGTCCGGCTGCAATATATAGTCGGGGAACCAGGTCATACACGGAAGGGCCAGATAGCAAGAGAAAAAGAAAGGCAACAGAGAAGAGGGGGTTTTAAGTACCACTAGCCGGTTATTTATATAAATTTGCTGTTTTTAATTTTGTTTTTTTCCTTTTTTTTTCGTTTTGTGTTTTATTTTCACAAAAATAAAGAAGAAAATAGGAGAGGGAGACGTCAGTAGCGATCCGCATGGACTTGGCTTGAACTACCAACCATCTCTGATAGATACGAGAGTAGATAAGGGAAATGACAACAGCAATCCGCAAGGATTTACTTGAACCAATTGTCATCACATAGAGAAGAAATAAATGTACGAGTCACTCATCACGGCTGACAAAATCTTTATGCCAGCACTAAGACAGCAACAAACCATATTAATGAAAAGGTTTCAGTGTCTTTTGTCCTGCGTGGATGAGTGAGTGAGCGTGTGCGTGTGTAAGGGTGCATGTGTGTGTGTGTGAATGACAGCGAGCGTGAATGAGAGTGAAAGCGAGAGTGAGCTCACACAGAGAATAAATCACAAACACAAATATTAACGTTCACTATAACAAAACTGAGGTAAATTAGCAATGCTAGCTATATAAAATTATTTCAACTACCACACTGAATTCAACATTTAATGATGTGCGACAGAATGTATGCGTGAATGAATGGTGACTTGAAAAATATATTCATCAACTTTTTAGCAAGTAAATCTTCTCGGGGTCAGAAAATCTGAACTGCTGAGGTACATGCCTAGCTATGCATGTTAGACTTCATCGACGGGGGATCTTATACCCAAAATGCCGTACACTGACTGAAGCGAACAGAGCCAGGAAAATCTATAAATAACCTGCTTTTTTCTGCATATCTGTAATGGGTGCTCGTGACATTCCCTAAGGGTATCTAAATTATCACAAATCACAGGATTGCCTGGGAATTACCCAAATCATGCAAGCGACTTCAAGACGGTGAGAAGGGTTGTGGATTAATAAGCGAATAATATTTACTAAAACCC
>NC_051397.1:18619595-18622095 GCF_015228065.2 Penaeus monodon
GGTACACCCAAAAAAAATGATCGTTTTTTAAAAGTGAGAAAAACAAGAAAAACCCTCATAACATTAGTTTTAAAATGCAAAACGCCCAACCCCCCATTGAAAAGTGATAAAAATTAAAAATTTTTTAACACCCTACAAGAATTTTTAGACCAATCCCTAACAGAGATGAAAAAGAAAATCATGGGGATTTTTCAACGCCAAAGTAGGCAAAAATTATCTAAAAAAAAACACCTGTGGAAAATTTCGGCCTTGGAGATAAAATGAAAAAGGGGGAAGATTTTATTGAATTCTTAGTAAAATAATCGGTATAAGCCAAAACATTTTTTTCCCAAAAACCAACCCCAAAACACCTTTTTACATGTGGTTTCCCCCAGACCAAAAAAACACGCCCAAACCAAAATTTACTACATTGTGGGTTTAACCAAAAAAAGGAAAGTTGCATAAAAAATGCCAAAAACAAACCCGGTGCCGACCCGCAACATGACCCCAAATACTAACATCGATTTCAAATAAAAATTAAAAAAATGGAGGGGTCCAAAACCACCTCTAAGCTCGGGCAAAAAACTCTTTTATACAATTTTCGGGAAAATTTCGTGTCCAAAAGAATTTTTAATACCCTCAATTTTTTGGGAAAATGTAAAACACCAAAGAGTTTTGGGAAGAAGGAAAAAAAACTCCTGCTGAAACATTGCTTAAGAAACTTCGGCCAAAAAAAAAAAAGAAAATCCCCCCGGATATCTGAAAAAAAAAAACCCAAGTGAAAATTTAAAAAAGAAATGCCCAAATAAAAAGGTATCAATAATCCCTTGAAAAAATAAATTTTCAAAAAACAAAATACAAAAAATTTAAAGAAATTTTTGGCGACAAAAGGAAAATATTTAAAAGAACCCAAATTTTTTTCAGAAAATTGAAAAAGTTCTTCAAAAAGACAACTAAAAACTCTACCCAAGGGGTACGAAAAATCACCGAAAAAATTTAAACCCCCTTTGGGCACTATCAAAAAATGAAGATGGACTTGTTTTATGGGGATGGAAAAGAATCAAAAAATAAAAATGGAATCAAATTGTTCCAACCTTACACAAAGAATAAAGGGTCTAACAACAAATTTAAATTAAACCAAAAGACAACCAAATTAAAACCCCCCCACTGCAGACGATGTTTTTAAAAGCCATTAAAGAATTAAAGATAAAAAGAGCCTGGGAAAAAGATGAAATAACAGCAGAACTAAACCCAAAAATGCTGGCAAAGTGTTAATACTTCTACAAAATTTGGGACAAAATATGGAATGAAAGGGAAAATGGCCAGAAACTGGGTAAAATCGTCTTTACCCCCTAAACCCAAAAAAAAGGGGACGCCCCCAATCAAACCCTAAAAAGAAAAACTGCTTAAAAAAGTCACGCAGCAAATTTTGTTGAAAATTATTCTGAAAAAGGGAAATTTTTAAGTTAAGAGAAGAAATTTCAGAAAGAAAAGCCCTTTTTTTTGCCCCCGGAAAAGGTACCAGAAACCAGGGTTCTAAATTTTGAAAAAGGAAATTTGAGAAAAACGAGAAAATCAGAAAGCCCCATACCCGTGTTTTTATCGATTACTTGAAACTTTTTATACTGTTTAAACACGATATCCTCTGGGAAAAACTGAAAGATAGGAAAAATTTTAAACACAAACATCCAATTAAAAAGCCATGTAAAAGACCAACAACAAACAGCTTTTAAAAACCACTTATGGGGTTTAACCCGAATGGTTCGAAGTCAAAAAAGGGGTGCGACAGGGTTTTCTTCTGTCTCCGCACCTGTTTTTCATATTCTGGAACAATTTTGAGAGGGGGCCTAAAATTTTGAAGGAACTGTGATTTTTTTAGGATAAAAAACCCAAACAAAAATAAGGTTTTTCCCCCATATATAGTTTTGATTGGCCCAGTAAAAACCCCTGAAATACAACAGCACTAGATAAAAATTAGAGAGCAAGCGAAAGGCTGGCTTGTTTCTTAAAGCCAAAAAAAACTAAAATCATGAAGATTTTAAAAATAAACCCACAATGAAAAATGATAAAAATTTTTCAAACAATGGAAGGTTTTGGAAA
Organism: Penaeus monodon; assembly: GCF_015228065.2. Classification (NCBI taxonomy): domain Eukaryota; kingdom Metazoa; phylum Arthropoda; class Malacostraca; order Decapoda; family Penaeidae; genus Penaeus; species Penaeus monodon. Next base: position 18,621,675 of record NC_051397.1, read on the forward strand.
AATGGGGAAAGAATTCACTTTTCTTGGGGCTGTTTTAAATAATACTATGATGATTCACCGGGGATAAAAAGAAAATTAACCCTTTGGGCCCCAAAAAGCCACAGTTGCTCTCAATAACATCTGGAAAGACCGAGCATTTACCCTTACAGACAAAAACTGGGTTTTTTGAACTCATTTTGTTTTTTTCCCCAAATTTCTCATATTGGGTTTTGATTTTTTGGGTGCTGAAAAAGATAAAACAAGAAAAAGGGCAATTTTTGAATGTTTTTTGGTTTTCGACGAGTACTGCGTAAATTTGTGGCAAAGGAAGAAAAGACGAATGATGAAGTGCTGAGAAAAATAAATTGTAAAGACCGGCTGTTGGACATCTTGAACAAAGCGGAGGGAACGTGTAATCAAATAGCTTTTCGGGCCCGGATAA
>NC_051397.1:18637095-18644188 GCF_015228065.2 Penaeus monodon
GTGGTCCCGAGTTCAATTCTACGCCGCGGCAGTCGTAAAAATGCCTGCGCTTTTACTGCTGGCCCGAGCCCGAGAAAACGACATATCGCCTTGAGAAGTCAAATGCAGGTGTCGTAGGGGAAGTCACCGCCGTGGCACAAACCGCAGTTGATTAGGAAGGGCATCCAATCACGCAAGGGTGGCACTGCCATATAACCTCTCAGTAATGAATTGAGAGAGGCCTATGTCCTGCAGTGGAATGAATGGCTGTTGAGAAAAAAAAATATATATATATATATGTATATATATATATATATATATATATATATATATATATATATATATATATATATATATGCATGTATACAGAAAAAAACACCAATGCACAAACTAGATTATTATAAACGACACAACAATTTCGAGTATTTTACCATGCACATATATATGTGTGTGTGTATCTATCTGTCTATCTATTTATCTATTTATCTATCTGTCTATCTATCTATTATATATATGTGTGGAAGAAAAAACCCACAATACAAAAACTAGATATATAAATATAGTTTTTGTATTGTGGGTTTTTTCTTCCATTGTATCAACTCGGAAGAGTGTTTTGCTATTCATATATATTATATATATATATATATATATATATATATATATATATATATAATATATGTATATATATTCGTGTTGTGTGTGTGTGTGTGTGTGTGTGTGTGTGTGTTTGTGTGGGTGTGTGTTGTTGTGTGTTTGTGTGTGTGTGTGTGTGTGTGTGTGTGTGTGTGTGTGTGTGTGTGTGTGTGTGTGTGTGTGTGTGTGTGTGTGTGTGTGTGTGTGTGCGTGTAACTGTAGGGTTATGTAAGTGAGGAACCCAAATGAGAACACCCGTGAGGCGGGAGAGTTCAGGCATAGAGGCCAAGGAAAATGAAGGGTCCCGTTCGTTTCTCGAAAAATGGGTGAGGGGACCAAGCTGAAAGCTCAGAACCCACACGACCTCACAAGCCAACTATCCTCGGAGATGCAGGCCTACCAGGAGTGTGGCCAATATGAAGATAATACATGATAAATCAAGTACAAAATTCTAAAATGAACAAAAAGAACCGTGCAGAAGGCACAAAAGTAAAACGAGTTATTACGTAAAAAAGACATGTGCCAGAAGGGCTTAAGAACTGCCAAAAATACGCCAGATGGGCTTAAGAAAAACAAAATTTGCCAGAAGGCACTAAAACAGTAAAAGAACTAATATCTAAATTACAATAAGTAAGCAGACACGGGATGGGGGTAAAAGGTGGCATGAGGGGAAGTAAAAGAGATCATGAAGATAGACAGAAAAGTAAAAAAAGCAAAGGCTCAAGTAAAAGACGAGTAAACGAATAAAGCATGAATAAAAGAAACGAGTAAAAACACGACAAAAGTAAGAAAATTCAGAATAAGTAAAAAGTAAAAGTCAAAGCACACATGGTTCACAGTAAAACGTAATGTAAAAGGATAAGCACTCCCATCATAGATACACCTAGGCAAGTAAAAGGGGCAGTACAACCTTATTTCAGCATCCGTTGTGTAAAATCCAGACAGATAATCCAAAAGGTAAATCACAGAACAGTCAGAGTATCCTCTTCATTTATTAAACCAATACAGGCTACATTAACTCCCGCGGACGAAAGCGTAGCACATAAAATATTAAAATAATAAATAGGAAATATTTTGATAAAATAAGATATACAAAAGATAAAACCAATAACAAAAACAATAAAACGTTATAAGAAATCATTAAGAAAATCATAATTGTAATAAAAATACGTAAAACAATCGTAAAATAAGTTACTTTTTCTCGTTGCAAAAGAGAGATTAAAAGAATGAATAAGTAAAAAAAAAAAAAAAAAACATCAAAAATTAAAACTGAGCTTAAAATACATGATAAAAAAAGATAAAAGAAAGATGCATTTGCAGCAGATGTGGATGTTCTGTTATCCACACATCATGTGAAGCATCGTAAAAAATATGTGGGTAATGAAGGGATCTCATTATAAGTATTATTTAAAATATGTGTAAACATGTGTAAAATAAACGTAAAATACATGTAAATAAAGCCAGCATAAAACCTAAATAAAAATAAGGGTAGAAATAAGGCTGGCAGAGGGAAGTGTGCTGTGGATTACGATAGGATGCTGGGTAGAATAGGGGTAGGATGGGAGCAGGAGAGGATAGGGTTTGTGGTAGAAGGTAGGGCAAACGGGAAAAAGGAATGGAAAAGGGGTAAATCAGCGTAGAAGTAGAAGGAAGAGAAAAGTGAAGGAACAAGAAGAGGGTGCGAATAAGAGGGGTACGAGGGAAATACGGCAGGATACAGGGCAGGATAGAGATAGGATGGAGTCAGGATAGTATTGGATAGACATAAGAGGTAGAACAAGCAAGAAAATCGAGAAGAAGACGGAGAGACTACCGTGGAGCAGAGAGAAGGGAAAAGGCGGGGAACAGGAGGGATAGAAGGATCGGGGCAAGGAAGAGGGTGATGGGTATAGTCGGGTGGGGGAGGTTGAAAACCTCATGCCACGTCGCAGATATCAATTCAGATGTCATTCAAAAAAGGTAAATAGACGAGAAAAAATAGAAAATTCAAGAGATCTCCGGGACAAAGGACAGAAGACACTGTGACTATTCCGAATAAAATTCTTATCTCTTCGATATTTCCCATCATGGTTTTCACAGAAGGTCAAAAGGTCATGGGAAAACGGCTATTACTTTTCCTAAAGTGGAAGGAAGGACTGACAAGAAGAGAATGAATGAGGGAATATGCGAGAGAAAGAGAGAAAGAATGAAGGGGTGGGCGAGAGAATTAGATAGAGAATGAGGGAATAGGCGAGAGACTGAGAAACAGAATGAGGCAATGGGAGAGAGAATATGAGCGAGAATGAGGGAATAAACGACGGAATGAGAGACAAACAGAGGGAATGGCTAAGAGAATAAGAGAAAGAATGAGGAATTAGCCAAGAAAATTAGAAGAGGATGAGGGACTAGGCGAGAAATGAAAGACAGAATGAGGGGAATAAGCGAGATAATGAGGGAATAAGCGAGAGAATGAGGGAATAAGCGAGAGAATGAGGGAATAGGTAAGAACATAAAAACAGAATGGGGAGATGGGCGACAAAATGAGAGACAGAATGTTGGAACAGGCGAAAGAATGAGGTGAGAGAATAAAAACAGAATGAGGGAATGTCCAAGTGAATGAGAGAAAGGATGAGGAAAGAGGCGAGAGAATGAGAGATAGAATAAGGGAATGTGCGAGAAAAAAAAAACAGAATGAGGGAATGGGCGAGATAATGAGAGAAAGAATGAGAAAATGAGCGAAAGAATTAGTAAGAGAATAAGGATATGGACGAGAGAATGGGGAAATAGGCGAGGGAATGGGAAAATAAGGAAATAAGTGAGAAAATGAGGAATGGGAGAGAGAATGGGAGAGAAAATAAAGGAATATGAGAGAGAATGAGGGAATAGGCGAGAGAAAGAGACAGAATGAGGGAATGGGCGAGAGAAAGAGACAATGAGGGAATGGGAGAGAAAATGAGAGAAAGAGAGAGAATGAGGGAACGGGAACGAGAATGAGAGAGAATGAGAGAATAGGCGAGAGAATGACAGAAAAAAATAAGAAATTAATGAGAGAAAGAGAGATAGAATGAGGGACCTCGGAGAACAGCGAACCAACAACCCGATTTTAGAGCAACGTGCACGAGGCAGAGCGAAAGGAGCATGAAGTAGCAAGGAGGGATAAATGAGTTTAAAAGGAGGAAGGGAGAAGGGAGAAGGGAGGAGGGAAGAAAGGGGGCATGGAATGGGGTTGGGGGGAACAGCCGGGAGGGCCTGCGGAAGAAAGGGGGGAGGAGACGACGAGGGAAGGAGAGGGAGGGGGAGACAGCTACCGGGCCATGTAATAGTGGGGTCTGGTTTGTGTCGAGCAGGCCCGGTGACATGCAATCTGCGGGTAAAAGTCTCTCCGATTGTGACAAGGCTCCTGCTGCCCGCACGGACGTCCACGGGAACCTTGTTTGCATTCGTTCCTACCACGATCATTATCGTCATCGCCCTTTTATTTCCATCTGAAAAAATCTCTATAAGAAAAGAAAAGAAAATCTCCCATCCGACGACAATGAAAAAGAAGAAAAGAAAAAAAGAGGGTAAAAAGGGGATCCAGCATCGTAAAGAATAGTTTTCTCCGAAAAAAACGACATTCCTTCCTCAATGTGTGTTTCTGATCTAAAGGGAATTTCTTCAAGAATTGGAAAGTATCAAAATAGTATGTATCATAAGTAACTAAAGTTGTAATGACAATTTTCCGGAGAAAATAGCATCTACAATGATGACAGTAGGAGAAATGATAATGACAGAGATAATAATGATACGGATAATGGTTATGAAAATAGTTACTTATAAAATTAATAATAGTACTAGTGGTAACATTGCCAGTATTTAATTATACTAAAATTATCATTATTAACATTAGCAATCATAATAAATGATGATTAGGATACGGTTACACTGATGATGATAAAAAGGTATAAAAATGATAAAATAATAATAATAATAATAATAATAATAATAATAATAATAATAATAATGATACTAATAAAATCATAATACGAATAATAATGATAATCATAATAATATCAACAACAACAACAATAATAATACTAATAATAATGATAATAATAATAATAATAATAATAATAATAATAATAATAATAATAATAATAATAACAATAGTGGAAGTGATAATGATAACAGTAATATTGATACTGATAGTGATAACAGTAAAGATAATATTTTTTTTTTACAATAATACCATTAACAATAAAAATTACAGTAATTATTATTATCATCATACTGATAACAACAATGATAATGAAATAATAATGATAATAATAATAATAACAATAATAGTAATATTATTATTAATAACAATAATAACAATAATAATAATGATTATTATTATTAGTAGTAGTAGTAGTAGTAGTAGTAGTAGTAGTATAAAAATATAATAATAGTAGTAATAATAATAATAATAATAATTATAAACATATATGATACTAATAATAACGATATTATTAATGTTAACAAATATAATAAATATAATAATGAGAATAATATAAATAATAATAATAATAATAATAATAATAATAATAATAATAATAATAATAATAATGAAAATAGTAATAATAATAGTGACAACAAAAATAATAATAATAATAACTGGTAGTAGTAATCATAATGATAACTATTATTATATTAAGGACAACAACAACAATAGCAACACAATAATAATAATAATAACAATAATAATAATAATAATAATAATAATAATAATAATAATAATAATAACAATAATAATAATACTGATATTATTATGATTATGATTATGATCATTATTAACATTATCATTAATAACGATAATAATAACAGCCACAACAACAACAACAATAATAATAATGCCAATAATAATAATAATAATAATAATAATAATAATAATAATAATAATAATAATAATAATAATAATAATAATGCAATAATAATAATAATGACAATAAAAACATAATTATTATTATAAATAATAATAATAATATGATGATGATGATAATAATAATAATAATAATAATAATAATAATAATAATAATAATAATAATAATAACACAATAACATTTTTTTTATTATCACTGTTATTATTATTATTATTATTATTATTATTATTATTATTATTATTATTATCAGCAGTAATAGCATTGTCATTACTGTTTTTTTTTATTATTATTATCATCATCATCATCATCAACATACTCATTATTTTTTATTATTATTATAACGATAATAATAATTACCTTAGTAATAATAATAATAATAATAAAGATAATAATAAAAATGATGATGATAATAATAATGATATTAAAAATAATAAATACAATAACAATAATATTAATAATAGTGATAATAATAATAATATAATAACAGTAGTAATACAACTATTACTACTACTGATAATAATAATTATTATAATAAAAAAATAATAATAAACAATAAATTTTATTATTATCATTATTTTTTTTGTTGTTATTATTATGTTTATTGCTATTATTATTATTATTATTATATTTTTATAATTTATTTATATTATTATTATTATTATTATTATATAACAATAATAATAATGCAAATAATAATAACAATAATAATAAAAATTATTATAATGATAATAATAGTATTAGTAATATTAATAATAATAATGATAATAATAATAATAATAATGATAATAATAATAATAATAATAATAGTAAAGATAATAATATAGTAATAATATAATAATAATAATAATAATAATAATAATAATAATATCAATAATAACAATAATAAAAATAATAAAAATAACATAATAATAATAATAATAAAAAATAATATTGTAATAAAAATACTACTGATATTAATAATAATAATGAGAATAATAATAAAATAATATATAATAGTTTAATAATAATAATGATAATGATAATAATAATAATAATAGCAATGGTAATAACGATAATAGAATATAAAGAAAATGCTCATAAATTTATAAAGATAATAGTATTCATAATAATGATAATGATGATAAAAACAATATTATTAATCATTACTATTTTAATAATAATAATAACAATGATAATTATTTATATTTATTACTATTATTATATCATTATCATTATCATTATTATCATCATTATCATTTTCATTATATCATCATTATCATTTTATTACCCTTATTATTATCATTATATTATTATTATCATTATCGTTATTATCATTATATCATTATGTTTTGATAATAATATAATAATAATATTACTATTTTTATCATTTTATTATTTTTATCATTTTATTATTATGCTTTTTATATTATTATTATTTACTATTTGTTATTTATTTAATACTTATTATTATTAGATTTTATTTTTTATTTTTATTCATCATGTATTTTATTATTATTGTTATTTTATTTATTATTATTACTATTATGAAAAAAATAATGATAATAATAGTAATAATAATAATAATAATAAACTAAAAAAATCTAAATAAATAATAAAATAAT
>NC_051397.1:18644288-18656788 GCF_015228065.2 Penaeus monodon
TGCCAGTCTCAGGTGTAACCGTCATTGGAACGTTCCGCAACTTACCCTGATCGGCGAAGGGACTTGTTCAAAAGAATCAAGGCGAGACTCCAAGGCACTGGATAGCGTCCAGGTTTCGCTTCCATAGAGCAAAATTTGGAAGTATAAAGGCCTTGCAGACACGCCCCTTGGTCCTTCTGCATAGGTACCGACATCTCCAAACGCTCTTGTTGATCGAGTTCAAGGCTCCTGTTGCCAGACCAATCCGTCTACTGACTTCCTGGTCTGACAACCCAGAGTTTATGTTAAAACTTTCTGTACCTTCAACGTCCCTCGCCGCAAGCATGGATCGGCTGAACGGGTTTCCCCTAACAGGCCCCAAAGTCCTGAATCTTGGTCTTGGCCCCAGGAGACCTCTAGGCCTAGGGCTTCGCCTCATTGCTAAATGCATCAAGAGCCGCCACAAGTGACTCCAAGGACTCAGATAGGATGGCAAAATCGTCGGCAAGTAAAGGTCCGAGCCCTTAATATTGCCTAGTGTTGCTCCGCACTGACTTTGGCTAGTAGCTCTGCCCATTATCCAGTCCATACAAGGTTGAAAAGTGTTGGTGAAAGGACACAGCCTTGCCTCTCCCCTGAATTAACGGGGAAGAATTTTCGACATCCCCCCACCACTTTTACAGCACTTTCAGTACCAGTTAAAGGAGGCTTGCTATCGGCCAATAATCTGTGTCGGAATTCCCCTGAGCCTCGGGAATCTCCCATAGCGATTCCCGATGCACCGAGTCAAACCCCTTTCTTGAGGTCGATGTAGGCTGCGAGCAACCCACGACGGCGTTCCACAATTACTCGAAGCGCTAGTATTCAGTCTATTGTGGACTTGCCAGGAGTAAATCCAGACTGCTCCGGTCTCTGATGCATCAGTAGGTGGTTGCGGATCCTTGCCTGGTATGCTGAGCATTGTAATGCCACGGTAGTTGCTACAGCCCCAAATCGATCCCCTTTCCTCTTCCCAGAGAGGGATGACCACGCCCCTCAGCAGGTCAGGGAGAATGGTACCAGACTGCCAAATGGTAGTCAGGACTGTATGCAGGCCCCGAGCCATAGGTTCACCCGCAGTCTTTAGCAGTTCAGCAGGGATATCACACATGCCTGCAGCTTTCCCACTCTTCAGCTTGGAAATCGCCAGCCTAACCTCTGTTAGGGTTAGGAGGTTTCCCCGCTGATGGGTGGGTCCGGCACAGGCACTGCGACTCGCTTGCTCCAAGCTAACTGTTGGAGGGTCCCCTATTCCACTCCACTACTGGATGCAGTTAATAGTTATACCCAGGAGTAATATTAATAATATTTTATATATTATATATATTATATTATATAAAATATATATATATATATATATATATATATATATATATATATATATATATAAAAAAAAAAATATAAAATAATAAAATATATATATATATTATAAAATATTCGGCATGTTTAAAACCCCAAACCACACGAATTTAACGTTTTGTCCCCCGTATTTTTTTTTTTTTTTTTTTTTGGGGAATTTTGTTGCAAAAAGAGGGCTCCACATGTACTCACCCGGGCAAGGAGCCCTTTCGGGAAGCCAAAAGGGGACCGACCCTGTTTTCCCCCATTCCTTAAATTTTGGGGGAAATTATATATTATATTTTATATATATAGTATAAAATAAATATATTATATATATAAAAATAAAATATTCCCTATATAAACCCCTCTGTTTAAGCTGATTTAAATCCCGGGTCTCTTCTCATAGCCCCAAGTGCCTTTGAAACCCCCCATTGACAAAACCCCATTTTAAAAACCTTAAAATTTTTGATAAATTTTTCATGCGAAAAACAGTGAGAACGCCTTCAGCACCAAAATTTAAACATAAAAAAAAACAGACGGGGCCCGCCTTCAAAAGGAGTGTCAAGCTCAATTTTGTTGGAAAAACCCAATTGATGAAAAATAAAAAAATATTCAAAAATTCATTATAAAAAGCAGCATTGCTACCCCTTCCTAAAACTTCGACAATAGCTTTAACCCTGGGATTTTTCCATGGTGCACCAAATTGCCGGGGGGGCCTGGAGGACGCAATGGCCTACAGGCTTTCAAAAATAACATCACTATGAAAACTTTTGAAATTTACAAAAAACAAGAGCTGGGGCCCTCTTTAAGGATATAAGAAAAAAAAAAGAGACCCCTGGCGGAGGTTTTTTTTCTAAAAAATCAATAGCTAAAAAAATATCAGGGGTTTTGGGTTTCCCCTATAAATAAAATCAATAAGAAAAAATAATCTTTCAAAATTAATAACACATCCACGAGGGCACAAATTTTGGGATTCAGCTGAGACTTGCTATGCACCCTCCAGGCAGTTCTCCCCTAAAAGGGAGCTCAGCTATTACCCCACCTTCCTGACCCAAGGAAAGGCGGGGCTGCCCCCAATTTCCCTTTGCTACGGGGAGGGGGATTTTTTGATTACAAAAAAGATCTTACTGGTGAGCTTGTCCGAGCCCTGAAAGCCTGTAGAGGAACACCCCCGGGCCCCGATGAGTTTTCGTTTATGGATGATGAAGCATTTTAATCATGATAGCATATTAATTTTGCTAAAAGTTTACAAAAAAAATTTGGGAAAAGCCACATTTTTCCCAAAACCCCTTGGCCTTCGCCCCTTATTCCCAATTAAAAGGGGGGGGTTAACCGAGACTTCCATCTCCTCCGCCCAATTGCGTTGTCAATTTGCTTATCCCGGGCCCAAGGGAACGAATTGTTAACAGTGGGCCTTTGGGCTTTTTTTAAAATTCCAGTAATTTGCTATTGACGGAAATTTGGGGTTTCCCGCAAGGGACCCCAAAACTCTCGACCCAACTAGTAAAGCGGGACAGTAAAATTTTAAAGGGGCCCTTTCCCCCAAAAAAAAAATTTTGTTTTCAGTATTTTTTAGTAAAAAAAAAGCCTCCACAGGGAATGGCGATAGGGCCTACTCAGAAAACTTTATCCCTTTTGGATTGGGTGGAAAATTTGCCTTTTTTTACCCCAAAATTTTATTTCGGACAGAATTTTTGCCGTCAAATTTTTTTCCGACAATGCCCATTTTTTTGGGACACTTTTTTCCGGGAAAACGGGTTTCCCACAAGGAAGTGGTTTTTCCCAAAAACTTATTTCTATGAAAGGGAAAAATGACATCTTCCCAACTCCCTGGGAAACCCTTAAATCTCACGGGCCCTTGATGTTGTGCATTGGGAAATTTAAACAAAAATGCAGAATTCTCAAAAATCGCACCAATTGGCCCCGGGATATGATTCATAACGGGGGCCTCCGTGGGGTTTTTAATTTTCATTAAAAAAGAGTATTGGGAAAATTTTTTTCACGTAGGAGAAACCCAAAACATCACTAACTCTAAAAACTAACTGCAAAAGTTTCTTGGGGCTATTTTTTGATATTTAAATCTTTGGAAAGACCACTTTGGTTTCATTAAAAAAAAAAAACCCTTAATTATTAAAAGTGGTAATTTCTGGTAAAAAGGGGGAGTTGATAACCGTTTTGCTAATGGTAAAAAACCCTGATTATTTTCCAAAAGTAGATTATGGGTAAAATCGTGTTTTTTTTCCCGGGCATCGAGAAAAAATTTTTAAAGGGTTTTGGGATGCTGGGGGTCAGACTGCCTTTTTGCATGTGTGTCTTTGGACCCCGGAAGAGCACTCGAAATCGAGCGTATTGAGGGGGAAAGTCAGGAGTCCCTCCCTCCGACTCAGACGGGGAAATATTTAAAGCCTTGAGCTTTTCCCGCAAAGGTGCCCTCGGACCCGAGCCACCCCAAAATGGCAATGGGGGGGGGGCTTTTAGCCCCTTTGCCACGAGACTCCCGACCTCGTCGAAAAAGTGGGGTGTGTGCGGGTGTAGGGGTCGCCCTGAATGTAAATTTAAAATTTCAGCCTCCCCGTCATCCATCGATCTTTTCTGCTGAATTTTTTGGGCCATTAAAAAAAGCCATTGATTTTGCACTATCGACGACCCACGATAGAAAGAAATTTTTTTTCTGTTTTCATTAAGTCATTTAAAAGCCATTAAATAAATTAGAAACTCCCAAAAATTTAAAACTACTGAGAAAATATCTTTTTGGTAAGCTAAAAAGGGTGCCAAAAAATAAATCAAGCTAAAAAGGGGTTCCCAAAGGCCACTCTGGTATCCTGGCAATGAGCGGCTGAAAACTTAGCCGGGTCCACTGATGATCTGGCCCCCCTTAGCATAGTCCGAAAAACAGATCTCAGGTGTTTTGTTCTCTTATAAAGCAAAAATACATCTCCTGTGGAAAAGTGAGGGGCCCCGCCTCCAAATCACAACCAAAAAAAAACAAAAAATAGAAATGGGGGAAAACACCCAAAAGGAAAGAAAAGAAGGGAGGAGGGGGTTTTGGCCCGGGCCTGGGGTCAATGCCCCAAACATCCCCCCCCTCACCCCCCTATATGAGAGAACCTCCCCTCCAGGGTCCCCCCCTTGCACCCCCAAACCCTTACAATAAATTTACTAATATTTTCAAAAAATATACAAACAAGAAAACCCCACCCAAAATAATAAATTTTTATTTAAATTAAAAATAAAAAATTAAATAATATAAAATTTTTAAAAAATGGTGAAAAAAAAATAATCAGTAAAAATCACTTTTTTAAGGGAGACAAAAACTTTATGACCTTATATAAATTGACAAATAAATAGGCCATTGGGTTAATAAAACCCTTTGGCACATGCTGCTGGTTGATACCAAGAAAAACCAAAAAAAGAAAGAAAAAATAAAATAAAATATATATCTAAAATTTTTAAAAAAAAAAATTAAAATTTTAAAATTAAAAAATATAAAAAAAAATTTTAATAAGCCCTGTTTGAATTTTTTTATGAAACCCCTTGTTTTTAAAGCAGCAGCAATAAACAATAAGTCTTGTGCCACAAAAGCTACCCCGGTCCCCCGGGCCTCTCGTCTCGCTTTGGGATTTTTGGCTTCTTTGGGTTTTTAAAAGTAAAATAAAACCCGTAAAATTCAGAACTTTTTTCACTTTAAAAGTGGGTTTGCCACACCTTAGTGCTCTTTTTTTTTGTAGGTTTAAAACGATTACTAAGCGTGTCAGCACCCCACCTCGACCCCCAGCTCTCTTCCCAAAACCCGGGTAGCCCTTTTGGGCCCTTTTAAACCCCCGGGTAAAGGGGGGCCGTAGTCGGGGGGGTCCCCTTTTTGGGGGCTTTTTTTTCCCCCGAAATTTTTCATCTTTAAAGTTTACTTTCCGGGGCCTGGCCCGGGGTTCTTCGCGAACTCCCGTATTCGCCCTTTGGGGGGGGGGCCCTCCCCCCTTTCCCCTCCTTCGCCTAAAAAGGGAAGTTCGGCGGGAAAGGGAAATTCCCAAAACATAACTCGTCTTTTTTGTGGGAAATGGGGAACGCAAAAACCCCCCTTCCACTTGGGGGGGAGGCAAAACTGAAAATTTAAAATCTCTTAGCTTTTTGCTTTTTTAGGTTGATAACAAAAGTTAGAGCTTTCATCCCTTCAGGACAACAATTTTGAGACAAGGGGGGCCGGGGCCCGGTGGTGTGGGTGTGGCTTTTTTAACCCTCGTCCAGCATGGCCCTTTTTTTTATCTTCGGGTTTTTCATCGGGTCTAATTAAAGTTGTTGTTAGATCCCTTTTTTCTTTTTGTTAAAAGGTTTGGGAAAAATTTATTTCCCTCTATCTTTTTTACTTCTTTTCCCCTCACTATATATATAAATATATATATTAATATATTATATATATATCTATAATATATATAAAATATTATATATAATAAAATATCTTAAAATTTTATTTATATACATAATATAATTTTATCTAAAATATATATTTTATAAAAATATTTTATAATTTATATTTTTATAATTTTATATATATAAATATTATTTTATAATTTTATATATTAAAATATCCCTTATATAATATCTATAATATATATATATATATTTATAATATATAAAATTTATTAAAAATTCCCCATATATAATAATTTATATATAATAATATTATTATAAATATTAAAATATATATATTATATATCTTTTATATTTATGACCAAAAACCCCGACCAAACTGACAGTAAAAACAATGGGGAAACCCCCCTAATGACAAACCTAGAAAGACCCCCTTTTTTAAAAAAACCCTACCGAGAATCAAGGGTTTGGGGAATGTAAAATGCGTGAATGAAAATCAATCGCTTTTGAAAGTGGACGGGGGGATTTTTTATTTTGTCAAAAAAATTGGGGAGAAAGGAAGCCTCCTTATTAAAATACAAAAAATAACTCCTAGGTTAAGGGTTTACTTTAAACTGACCAAAATTCCCCCACCTTTTGAGTTAAAGTAACTTTCCTATTGGCCCAAATACCTGTAAGGGGGTTTTTAGGCAAAGGAAAACCAGTTAAAATTTTTGGGGGGAGCCTGAAAGGGCCAAGCGTAGTGGGGCGTTTTATTTTAAAAACCAAAGAAAAGGGAATGTGGGGAACGAAAAATGGGCTGTGGTTTTTTTTTCCTTTATTTAAAAAAAAATCCCCGAATATGTCAAAGTCGGATTGAAAGTGCCAAATAAGACCTTACCCTCCAAAAACCAAAAGCATTGTAAAAAGATTCCCCAAAAAAACAGACCCCCTCCTTAAGAAAGTAAATTTATTTTTGACTCAAGTAAATTTTTTTTCCGTAAAAGTTTCTTAAACCCCTGACACCATCACATGTACTTCCAGATTTCCAAAAGTGCTAACCCTTTTGGGGGTCCCCATCAAAACCGGATCTTTCTGAGTGGGAAACCCTTCTGAGGAAAAACAATTTTTACAAAACATCCCAAACCCTTTCCCATCTGCACAGTAAAAAAACCCGCAACCCCCAGTGAAGTAATGTCAGTCAACAGCTTGCAGCCCAAGGTAAAGAAAATTTCCGGGTTAAAAAAACTAAACATTAAAATTTATAGTTTTACTAAACGGTCGAATCAAATGGCTGCATCAACCCAGCTTAAACATACTAAGGAGGCTGATATCGAAAGAGAAGGCAGATCCCCCCAAAACTGTCATTCCCTCTCCCCCGCCAGGAGGTGGAGGCATGGAAAACTTCTGTCTCCAAAACCTCCCCCAAAAGAGGGGCTCCGGAAGGGGGGGGGAAACACTTCCAAAAACCCCCCTAACCAAAAATTTTTCGCGTTTGACCATTTTACAATTTACCCGTCGAAAATCTTAGATCTTAAGTAAATGACCCCAAAAATTAGCCTCGCCCCGGGGCTCTCGTTTTTATAATTCTCCAAGAAACGCACTTAACACACCTCTCTCTGCCAAGGTCGTTTTTACTGGGGGAAAAATACCATCTAAAGTCTTTGGGAAAAAAACGTGAGAGTAAAGGGGGGGAGGCGGAGAAGGGCCCTGTACATCCACCAAAGCCCCCTCTTTCAGAAATTGGGTTTTTTATTCTAAATTTTGGGGTTTTCGCCTGCAAATTAAAAAATTTTGGTATTTATCGGCCATATTTTTTCATTTATTGTCCACCTGATACAAATGAAAAACCTAAAATGGCTCTTTGCTCTTCCCGGGCAAAACTGCCAAAAATAAAGTAAATTTTGCTGATTTTAAATGCTCATCATTGTTATGGGGTTTCCCCGCGGGTTGTGGTAAAAGTAGTTTAAATTTTTATTTTTGATTTTAATTTAAACCCTTTTGAACTGGGAGTCCGAAATGGTTTGGGGGATATACCGGTTTAAATTTTGCTTTATTGCTTATCACAGGTCTCTTCATCCCAAAAGCAGCCAAATGCCTTTGGGACACCATTGATTAACTCCTTGAGAAACGATCATCTTCCTTTTTTATTAAAAATTTATGGCCCACAAAAAAGGAGAACGCCTTTAAACACCTTTAAAAATTAAAATAAAAAAAGCAAATGGGTTTGATGATCAAGCTCGATGATAAAATAAAAAATATTTAAAATTCAATTATAAGCAGCATTGCTATCTATTCCTAAAACTTCGACAATGGGGGTTAAGGGATGAGTTTTTCCCCCGGGGGACACCAAAATTGCCGCAGGAAAAACCCCTTTTTCCGGGCCAATAAAGGCCCACAGGCTTTTCAAAAAAAACAGTATTTTTTTCCCAATTTTTTAAGATATAGAAAAAGCTTGCGACATGTCATGGTGATATGGCCTACTCAAAAACTTTTTTTTTGTTAAATTTAATAAAACCTTTCCTTTTTTTTATTAAAAAATTCATCTCCCGACAAAAAAAATTTTGCTGTAAAAAACGTTTTCTGGGGGGAATTTTTTGACTTTTTTTGGAAAATTTTTGTCCCGGAAAAGGGGTTTCCCCCAAAAAAGTGTCTTTTCACCAAAATTATTTTTATGTATGATAAATGAAAAATCTTGCCAACTCACTCACTGTATGCTTTATGATTGTGCATTTTGGGGGTTTCCCTAAAAAATGCAGAATTCTTGGCCCAAAACCCATCCAAATTGGGACTGGTTTATTTTAAAAAACTGGGGGCCTTTCCCTGGGGGGTTTTTGGTTTTCCCCGAGAAAGAGTTTTTTGGGGGTTAAAATTTTTTTCCATAGGAGGAAGCCGAAAATCACAAACTCTAGACAACCACCCAATCCCTATTTCAAATTCTGCTAGATTTTTTGGGTTACTTTTTGTTAGTAGCCCAAATTGGAAAAGCCCCAATTTGGTCTTTAAAAAATAAATTCAAAGAGCACTAAATCTATTAAAGTGCTTTGGTAAAAAATGGGGAGCTGTAGAAAGTTTTTTCTAAATATATAAAACCCCTGATTAGGTAAAAAGTAGATTTATGAGTCATCGTGTAGGCTCGGCATGAACAAAATTTTTGAAAGGTTTATCAGGAGTACCTCCCCCCCCACTCAGACGCGGCAGTTGGCCGACATGGCCGCAAAGGGGCTCGAGACCCGAGCCATCCAAATGGCAATAGAGGCACTAGGCCCCCTTTCCAAGACTCCACGACCTCGTCGAGAAAGTCGGGAAGATTCTACTGTTCATTCAAATATAGTGCCATGGGAAACCCCCAACTTTTTTATGTGGGAAACCTTGCTTCCATCAGCCAAACCTGGGGCCCCGGGGGTGGAGGACACAGAGGTTAGAGAGATCCTTTTTAAACATCTCCCTTTTTTTATATTAACCGATGGGTCCAAGAAATGAGGTGTGGGTGCGGGGTTGGTCGCTGAATGTGATTTTGCATTCGAGACCCACGTAGAATAGTAATTTTTTAGATTTATTAAAATTCCTTAAAATATTTCTGGTGCCAACAAATTAAACAGCTAAAATGGGTACTAGGCCACCCGGTTCCAGGTAATGAAAGGCTGACAAATTTCCGGACCACTAACAAAAAGTTTGTACGATCTTGGGTTTTTGGTCCTTATAAAAGCAAAAATCCCTCCCTTGGGAAAAATGAGTGGACCACCTACAAATAAAAAATAAATTAAAAAACCCCAATAGAAATTTTGGGTACGCCCACAGGAAAATCCGAAGGGGGGGGTGGTGTTGGGGCCTCCAGGTCTGCCCCAAATCACCCCCTCACCCCTTATAGAGAAACTCTCCCTCCACAGTGCCCCCAATGTACCCCCACCCTTACATTGAACCATCTGTTAATAGTATGCCCAATATACTTAAACCATAGACAGCCACTAATAAATTATCTGAGAATCAGAAAAAAGATTTACAATATCAAATATTTTATCAGAAAATGAGAAAATAATAAGTAAAGTAATCATTTTTCTAAGGGAGACAAAAACTTTATGACCTTATCTAGATTGACAGAATAAATAGGATCCATGGCTTAATAGCCTTGGCCACATACCGCTGGGTTGATAGCCAAGAAATCCAACAAAGATTCGATATCCTGAGCCTACCGGGTTCCTTCTGAGCTCCCGTATTCACCTTCTTAAGAGCATGAAGGACCAAGACATAGTGGACGTTCATTGTATGACTGAGGGGGATGGGAATGTGCGAACGAAAATTGGATTGTTTTTTGGCCTTTGCTTTAAGTAATTTTATTTGCCGTAAATGTGCTGAAGCTCATGACACCATCACCTGTACTAGTCAAATTTCAAATATGCTAACTGTAGAGGTCCCCATCAATCGGACCTCCACAGCCTGAAGAAGACTGAGACCTTTGTATATCTGAGAAAACGTGAAATTAGTTATACTGAAGCTAAGAGGAAAGTGGAAAGTTTGACACACAAACCTTATACTTCCTATACTGCAGCAGTAACTAACATCACCCCTAGTGCAAGTAATGGTAGTCAACAGTTTGCAGCTAAAGATAAAGAAATTGCTGAACTGAAACAAACTATTAAAGAATTAAACATTAAAGGGTATCAACTGACTAAATTGGTCCATCAAACGGCTGCATCAACCCAGTATAAACATCCTAAGGAGGCTGATACCGAATCACAGTCTGGACCACACCTCTCCATCCAGGCGACTCCTGTGAGGACTTCGCCTGGCTCTCTGATGCTCCTGATATTACAGTTCTCCAAGAAACGCACTTAACACAACTCGTCTCAGACGAGGTCGTTTCGCTGAGGAACTACCATCTGTGTCAGAAGGATCGAAAGGGTAGGGGTGGAAGCGGAGTCACCATGTACATCCACCAAAGCCTCCCTTTCATTGAAGTGGCAATTGATTCTACTTTGGAGTTTGTCACTTGTAAAGTAAAAATCAATAACACATATCTTACTACATGTTCAGTTTACTGTCTACCTGATGATGTGGTAATTTATGATGAGCTTTTTCCTCTTCAGGATAGTCTGCCACAATATAAATTAATTCTAGGTGATTTTAATGCTCATCATACATTATGGGGTTCCCTGCGGGTGGATGGTAGAGGTGGCAAGTAGTTGGTTAATGATTCTGATCTGGTCCTTCTGAATGATGGCAGTCTGACGCGGGTGGACGATAATACCAGTACTCCAAGCTTTATTGACCTATCACTGGTCTCTTCATCAATAGCAGCCAAGTGCCTGTGGCACATCATTGACGACTCGTTGGAAAGCGATCACTTTCCTATTTTTATTGAATATTCACCAAGAACGCCTTCACCACCTAAATTTAATGTAAAAAGAGCAGACTGGGTCGCCTTCACAAGAAGCGTCAAGCTTCTTGCAGCAATGATAGCCATTCCTAAAACTTCGACAGACAGCATTAAGCACAAAGTTTCATGATGGACACCAGATTGCCGCAGGGCGCTGTTCCGACACAATAGGGCCTACAGGCTTTTCAAAAATAACATCAATAGTGAGAACTTTTATAATTACAAATAAGCAAGAGCTAGGGCTCACAGAACAATTAGACAAGCAAAAAGAGACTCCTGGCAGAGCTTTGTCTCTACAGTTAACAGCAATACCAAAATCTCAGAGGTTTGGTCCACTGTCAATAAAGTAATAATCTAGAGACATTGCTAATGCACTCGCAAGGCAGTTCTCATCCCATCCCGCATTCCTGACCACCCAAGGAAGTGGTTGAGCTGCAACCTATTCACTTTGCCACAGGAGAGACTTTGATTACAATAAAGATCTAACAAGCCCTAGAGGCCTGTCCGAGCCCTAGAGGCCTGTAGAGGAACATACCCAGGCCCCAGTGAGATTTGATATGAGATGATTATGATGATTAAGTTGCTAGAAGTGTACAATGAAATTTAGAAGAGCCACACTTTTCCAAACTTATGGCATTTCACCCACATCATTCCCAATTGAAAGGAGGGGGAAATCTCCTACCGCCCAATTACGCTGACAGTTTGCTTATGCAAGGTCATGGAACGAATTATTTACAGTAGGCTATTGCATTTTTTAAATTCCAGTAATTTGCTAGTTGGCGAGCAGTGCGGCTTCCGAAAGGGACGCCAAACTCTCATATTCAAGTGGCAATTGCCAAAAAAGACTTTTTGATTTCAGTATTTTCATTTATAGAAAAAGCCTATGACATAACATGGCAATATGAAATCTATCAGAAAGCTTTATTCTTATGTATTAGCATGGAAACTTGCCCTGCTTTTATTCAGAATTTCGCTTCTGACAGAACTTTCTACTCAAACGCTTTCCGACAATGTTCACTTTTTCGGTCATTTTTGTCCCAGGCAAACGGGGGGTCCGCACAAGAAGTGTCTTGTCGCCAACATTATTTTCTATGTATGATAAATGACATTTTACCAGCTACCCCCTCGAAATCTTAAATACTCACTGTAGCCGGGGCCCCACCCTGTGATTGTGCACTATGACGTGCTATTAGTAATGCAAAATTCTCGGGAAATCGCATCCCACTGGCACTGGATATGATTCCATAGCTGGGGCCTCCAGTGGGGTTTTAAGTTGTCCCATACGATATTATATATGTACTACCCATAATATTATATATATATATATATATATTATATATATATATATATATACATATATATATAATCATATATATATATAATATAATATATATATATATATATCTATATATATATATCA
>NC_051397.1:18659288-18660962 GCF_015228065.2 Penaeus monodon
TATTATATATATATATACATAATTACATATATATATATATGTGTGTGTGTGGTGTGGTTGTGTGTGTGTTGTGTGTGTTGTGTGTGTGTGCTGTGGAGTCTGTGTGAGTATATACATATACACATATATATTTGTGTGTGTTTTGTATATATGTATATATATAAATATATATACACATATGTGATGTAGTATGTATATAAATATATATATATATATATATATATATATATATATATATATATATATATATATATATACATATACACACGAGTGAGTGAGTGTGTGTGTGTGTGTAAGAGTCTATAAGAACTCTGGTAAAGTGGCTTAGCAGGGGTAGTGATATTGGTATTATGACTTGACTCTTATTGATGAAGAGCACAGCACAGTAAGGGACCACACGAGACGGTGCCTATGGGTAAAGCGGTGAGCGCGGTGTCATGTGTCAGGCCGACCCGCCTGAGGGGGAAGGCTAGACCGACTTTACCACGTCGGCGCTGGGCGCTGTCGGGTCAGGCGAGGTCAGATAAAATCGTCATCTACGCCCTCGGGTGAGTCGATAATTCTTATTCTGGACTTGGAGCCACGTAGTAAACAGCCACGCGGTCTATTGGTTCAATGGCTTACAGAAATTGGCTTGTGTGTGTGTGTGTGTGTGTGTGTGTGTGTGTGTTTGTACATATGCATATATAGAAATCTATATATCTGTCTCTCTGTCTATGTACATACACACACACACACACACATACATACATACTTATACATACATGCATATATATATAAATATATATATAGATATATATATAGATAAATTATAAATATATATATACGTATATATATGTACATAAATATGCATATAAAGATATGTGTAATTGTATATTATATATATATATATATATATATATATATATATATATATATATATATATATATATATATATATATATATATATATTATATATATATATATATATATATATATTGCACATACATACTACATAATATAGACATAAAGCATATGCAGATGCTTTCCCATAAACTCAAAATTCTAAAGAACAAAAGTCACACAATTCCTATTACCTTGCACAGGCCATCACCTCCGAAGCTGCCTCCATTTTGTGATCAGCGTCCACCCCACTCCTCCCACATCCCTCCCACCGGGTCTGTGCGTCTTCGGTCACGCTTCTTGGCAGGTCGTCAGGACGGCGTCCTACGGCCCGCCCAGGACTGCGCTTCCTCCTCCCTCACCCTTTTTGCGGTGCCCATACTTATGGGTCTCCGCCATGACGTTTGCCCGCAAATCCATTCACCTCTGTCTCCCCGGGTGTTTGCATACATGTGCGTGTGTGTGTGTGTGTGTGTGTATGTATATATATATATATATATAATATATATATATTATATATATGTGTAATATATATATATATATATATATATATGTGTATTTATATGTATTGTTATATATATATATAACATATATATATATATATATATGTATATATATAATATATATTATATATATATATGTATGTATGTATTATGTATTATATATATATATATATAATCTATATATATTATATATAGTATATATATATATATTTATAGATAGATAGGTGTGTACATGTATATATGCATATATATACACATAGGGGGGGGTGGTGGTGTGTGTGTGTGTTT
>NC_051397.1:18661062-18668562 GCF_015228065.2 Penaeus monodon
AGCTACCCAGGAAACCGAGGCCTCTTGTCTCGCTTGACTTTGTTGCTTCTGAGTTCTAAAGTAACTTGAAATAAAGTAAAATCCTGTAATTACAGATCATTATAGTGCTTTGCCAGCACCTTCAGTGCTCTTGTTTTTGCAGGTGACACGAGGCTACAGTAGGCGTAGTCAGCACCCCACCTCAGACCCGCAGCTCTCTTCTACACTAGGGTAGCCCTTGTAGGTTTTGACCCCTGGGTAGGGAGGCCCAGTAGTCTGGGGCGTCCTTTGGGCGCACTTTTTCTTTTTCTAATTTTTTCCCCTTAATGTGACTTACCCAGAATGAATGTTACCCTGGGTACCCCTTCTCCTCCTGAAGGAGGAGGGGTGACTTATGACCACTCTCAGACTAATACGACTACGAACAACGGAACCCCCACAAATGACAAAACGAGAAGACCACTTTTCAAAATCCCAACTGAGAATGCGAAGTTCGCGAATGTAAAATGCGTGAATGAAAATCAGTCGCTTTTGAATGTGAACCCCTTTATCATCAAAAAGGTCCTTGATGGTCAAGTGGACGGCGATTTTGATTTTGTCAAAAAATTGCGAGATGGAAGCCTCCTTGTTAAAGTACAATATAACTACTAGATTAAGGATTTACTTAAGCTGACGCAAATTCATGATCTTCGAGTTAAAGTAACTATTCCTATTGGCCCAAATACCTGTAAGGGATTTGAGGACGATGGAAGAAAGTGAAATTCTTGAGAGCATGAAGGACCAAGACGTAGTGGACGTTCATTGTATAACCAAGAAGAATGGGAATGTGCGAACGAAAACTAGACTGTGTTTTTTTACCTTTACTTTAAATAAAATCCCTGAATATGTCAATGTCGGATATGAACGTGTCCAAGTAAGACCTTACATCCAAAAGCCAATGCATTGTAATAGATGCCAAAAATTCAGACACACCTCATTAAGATGTATTGATAAAGACTCAAGTAAATTTGTTTGCCGTAAATGTGCTGAAGCCCATGACACCATCACATGTACTAGCCAGATTTCCAAATGTGCTAACTGTGGAGGTCCACATCAATCAGGATCTGCTGAGTGCACCATTCTGAAGAAGGAGACACAAAGTTTGACACACATCCCGATACTTCCTATGCTGCAGCAGTAACTAACAGCACCCCTAGTGCAAGTAATGTCAGTCAACAGCTTGCAGCTAAGGATAAAGAAATTGCAGTTAAAGAACTAAACATTAAAGTTTATAGTTGACTAAATTGGTCGATCAAATGGCTGCATCAACCCAGCTTAAACATACTAAGGAGGCTGATATCGAATCACAGTCCGGATCGCACCTCCCCATCCGGGCGACTCCTGTGAGGACTTTGCGTGGCTCGCAATCGGCTTCTCGAGAGAGAAGCAGATCGCAATCTGTCAGTCGTCTCTCTCACTAGGAGGTCTCCAGGAAGCGAGGGAGCACTTCCAAACCCCATAACACATAATCTTCGCGTCGACCATTATACAATTGAACTGTCGAAGTCTTAGATCTTAAGTAAATGACCTTAAATTATTAGCCTCGTCCTGTGCTCTCGATATTATAGTTCTCCAAGAAACGCACTTAACACACCTCGTCTCTGACGAGGTCGTTTCACTGGGGAACTATCATCTATGTCGGAAGGATCGTGAGAGTAGGGGTGGAGGCGGAGAAGCCATGTACATCCACCAAAGCCTCCCCCATACAGAACTGGTTATTGATTCTACTTTGGAGTTGTCGCATGCAAAGTAAAAATTAATGGTATGTATCTGGCCATATGTTCAGTTTATTGTCCACCTGATACAGTGATAACCTAAGATGAGCTCTTTGCTCTTCAGGAACATCTGCCACAAAATAAAGTAATTTTAGCTGATTTTAATGCTCATCATATGTTATGGGGTTCCCTGCGGGTTGATGGTAGAGTAGTTAAGTTGATTAATGAGTCTAATTTAATCCTTCTGAACGATGGTAGTCCGACGTGGGTGGGCGATAATACCGGTAATTTCAGCTTTATTGACTTATCACTGGTCTCTTCATCAATAGCAGCCAAGTGCCTGTGGCACACCATTGACGACTCGTTGGAAAGCGATCACTTTCCTATTTTTATTGAATATTCACCAAGAACGCCTTCACCACCTAAATTCAATGTAAAAAGAGCAGACTGGGTCGATGATCAAGCTCGATGATAAAGTAAACAATATTCAAAATTCAATTATAGAAGCAGCATTGCTATCTATTCCTAAAACTTCGACAGATGGCGTTAAGCATAGAGTTCCATGGTGGACACCAGATTGCCGCAGGACACTGTGCCAACGCAATAAGGCCTACAGGCTTTTCAAAAATAACAGTATTTTTCAGTATTTTTAGATATAGAAAAAGCTTGCGACATGTCATGGTGATATGGCCTACTCAGAAAACTTTGTTTTTGGATTAAGTAGAAACTTGCCTTGTTTTATTAAAAAATTCATCTCTGACAGAAATTTTGCTGTCAAATCGTTTTCTGACAATGTGACTTTTTTGGACATTTTTGTCCAGGCAAACGGGGTCCCACAAAAAAGTGTCTTGTCACCAACATTATTTTTATGTATGATAAATGACATCTTGCCAACTCTTAAATACTCACTGTATGCTGATGATTGTGGATTATGGCATTCCAGAAATAATGCAGAATTCTTGGCAAATCACATCCAACTGGCACTGGATTTGATTCATAACTGGGGCCTCCAGTGGGGTTTTAGGTTTTCCACGAGAAAGAGTATTGGGGTTATTTTTTCACATAGGAGGAAGCCGAAAATCAGGCTAACTCTAGACAACCACCCAATACCTATTCAAAATTCTGCTAGATTTCTTGGTCTACTCTTTGATAGTAGACTCAATTGGAAAGACCACATTGGTCATTTAAAGAATAAATGTCAAAGAGCACTAAATCTATTAAAGTGCATTTCTGGTAATAAATGGGGAGCTGATAGAAAGTCTTTGCTAATGATATATAAAGCCCTGATTAGGTATAAAGTAGATTATGAGTCAATCGTGTATGGCTCGGCATCGAACACAAGTTTGAAAGGTTTGGAGTCAGGAGTACCTCCCCTCCCACTCAGACGCGGCCAGTTGGCACTGACATGTGCCGCAAAGGTGGCTCGAGACCCGAGCCATCCTAATGGCAATAGAGGCACTAGGCCCTTTGCCACGAGACTCCACGACCTCGTCGAGAAAGTCGGTATAGATCTCTACCTGGTTCATTCAAATATAGTGCCATGGGAAACCCCCAACTTTTCTATCGTGGAAGCCTTGCTTCCATCAGCCAAGGCCATGGCGCCGGAGGTGGAGGTACACCAGAGGTTGAGAGAGATCCTTGTTAAACATCTCCCTTTTTTCATATATATACCGATGGCTCCAAGACAGATGAGTGTGTGGGTGCGGGTGTATGGTCGACTGAATGTGATTTTGCACTATCGACGACCCACGATAGAATAGTAATTTTTTCAGATTTATTAAGTTCACTTAAAGC
Organism: Penaeus monodon; assembly: GCF_015228065.2. Classification (NCBI taxonomy): domain Eukaryota; kingdom Metazoa; phylum Arthropoda; class Malacostraca; order Decapoda; family Penaeidae; genus Penaeus; species Penaeus monodon. The sequence continues at coordinate 18,664,590 of NC_051397.1, forward strand.
TATTACATGGTGCCAACAAATTAATCAAGCTAATATGGGTACTAGGCCACTCTGGTATCCATGGTAATGAACAGGCTGACAAATCTGGACACTAACATAGTTTGTACAGATCTTGGGTGTTTTGTGTCTCTTATAAAAGCAAAAATCCATCTCCTGTGGCAAAGTGAGTGGACCAACCTACAAATAAACAATAAAATTAAAACCACAATAGAACTGTGGAATACAGCCCACAGGAAAGTCAGAAGGGAGGAGGTGGTGTTGGTCCGTCCCAGGGTCAATGCCACCAGAATCACCCACCTCACGCCCTATATAGAGAGAACTCTCCCTCCACAGTGCCCCCAATGTACCACCACCCTTACATTGAACCATCTGTTAATAGTATGCCCAATATACTTAAACCATAGACAGCCACTAATAAATTATCTGAGAATCAGAAATAAAGATTTTACAATATCAAATATTTTATCAGAAAATGAAAAAATAATAAGTAAAGTAATCACTTTGCTAAGGGAGACAAAACTTTATGACCTTATCTAGATTGACAGAATAAATAGGATCCATTGGCTTAATAACCTTGGCCACATACCGCTGGTTGATAGCCAAGAAATCCAACAAAGTACAAAGAAAAATATCAATATTCCTGAGCCTACCAGAGTTCCCTTCTGAGCTCCCGTATTCACCTTCTTAAGAGCATGAAGGACCAAGACATAGTGGACGTTCATTGTATGACTGAGGGGGATGGGAATGTGCGAACGAAAATTGGATTGTTTTTTGGCCTTTGCTTTAAGTAATTTTATTTGCCGTAAATGTGCTGAAGCTCATGACACCATCACCTGTACTAGTCAAATTTCAAATATGCTAACTGTGGAGGTCCCCATCAATCGGACCTCCACAGCCTGAAGAAGACTGAGACCTTAGCATATCTGAGAAAACGTGAAATTAGTTATACTGAAGCTAAGAGGAAAGTGGAAAGTTTGACACACAAACCTGATACTTCCTATACTGCAGCAGTAACTAACATCACCCCTAGTGCAAGTAATGGTAGTCAACAGTTTGCAGCTAAAGATAAAGAAATTGCTGAACTGAAACAAACTATTAAAGAATTAAACATTAAAGGGTATCAACTGACTAAATTGGTCCATCAAACGGCTGCATCAACCCAGCATAAACATCCTAAGGAGGCTGATACCGAATCACAGTCTGGACCACACCTCTCCATCCAGGCGACTTCTGTGAGGACTTCGCCTGGCTGTCTGATGCTCCTGATATTACAGTTCTCCAAGAAACGCACTTAACACAACTCGTCTTTGACGAGGTCGTTTCGCTGAGGAACTACCATCTGTGTCAGAAGGATCGAAAGGGTAGGGGTGGAGGCGGAGTCACCATGTACATCCACCAAAGCCTCCCTTTCATTGAAGTGGCAATTGATTCTACTTTGGAGTTTGTCACTTGTAAAGTAAAAATCAATAACATGTATCTTACTACATGTTCAGTTTACTGTCTACCTGATGATGTGGTAATTTATGATGAGCTTTTTGCTCTTCAGGATAGTCTGCCACAATATAAATTAATTCTAGGTGATTTTAATGCTCATCATACATTATGGGGTTCCCTGCGGGTGGATGGTAGAGGTGGCAAGTAGTTGGTTAATGATTCTGATCTGGTCCTTCTGAATGATGGCAGTCCGACGCGGGTGGACGATAATACCAGTAATCCAAGCTTTATTGACCTATCACTGGTCTCTTCATCAATAGCAGCCAAGTGCCTGTGGCACACCATTGACGACTCGTTGGAAGCGATCACTTTCCATCTTTATGAATATTCCAAGACGCCTTCACCACTAAATTTAATGTAAAGAGCAGACTGGGTCGCCTTCACAAGAAGCGTCAAGCTCGAACTTGTTGGAGAAACCATTGATGATAAAGTAAACAATATTCAGAATTCGATTTTAGATGCAGCAATGATAGCCATTCCTAAAACTTCGACAGACAGCATTAAGCACAAAGTTTCATGATGGACACCAGATTGCCGCAGGGCGCTGTTCCAACACAATAGGGCCTACAGGCTTTTCAAAAATAACATCAATAGTGAGAACTTTTGTAATTACAAATAAGCAAGAGCTAGGGCTCACAGAACAATTAGACAAGCAAAAAGAGACTCCTGGCAGAGCTTTGTCTCTACAGTTAACAGCAATACCAAAATCTCAGAGGTTTGGTCCACTGTCAATAAAGTAATAATCTAGAGACATTGCTAATGCACTCGCAAGGCAGTTCTCATACCATCCCGCATTCCTGACCACCAAGGAAGTGGTTGAGCTGCAACCTATTCACTTTGCCACAGGAGAGATTTTGATTACAATAAAGATCTAACAAGCCCCAGAGGCCTGTCCGAGCCCTAGAGGCCTGTAGAGGAACATACCCAGGCCCCAGTGAGATTTGATATAAGATGATTATGATGATTAAGTTGCTAGAAGTGTACAATGAAATTTAGAAGAGCCACACTTTTCCAAACTTATGGCATTTCACCCACATCAGTCCCAATTGAAAGGAGGGGGAAATCTCCTACCGCCCAATTACGCTGACAGTTTGCTTATGCAAGGTCATGGAACGAATTATTTACAGTAGGCTATTGCATTTTTTAAATTCCAGTAATTTGCTAGTTGGCGAGCAGTGCGGCTTCCGAAAGGGACGCCAAACTCTCATATTCAAGTGGCAATTGCCAAAAAAGACTTTTTGATTTCAGTATTTTCATTTATAGAAAAAGCCTATGACATAACATGGCAATATGATCTACTCAGAAAGCTTTATGCTTATGTATTACATGGAAACTTGCCTTGCTTTATTCAGAATTTCGCTTCTGACAGAACTTTCTACATCAAACTCTTTTCCGACAATGTCACTTTTTCGGTCATTTTTGTCCAGGCAAACGGGGTCGCACAAGGAAGTGTCTTGTCACCAACATTATTTCTATGCATGATAAATGACATCTTACCAGCTACCCCTCGAAATCTTAAATACTCACTGTACGCTGATGATTGTGCACTATGACGTGCTAGTAGTAATGCAAAATTCTCGGGAAATCGCATCCAACTGGCACTGGATATGATTCATAGCTGGGGCCTCCAGTGGGGTTTTAAGTTTTCCATACGATATATATATATGTACATACCCATATATATATATAAATATATATATACATATATACATATATATACATATATTATATATATAAATATATATATATCTATATATATATATATATATATATATATATATAATATATATATATATATATATATAATATATATTAATATATATATATATATATATATATATATATACTATATATATATATTACATATATATATATATACTATATAATATATATTATTATATCAATATATATATATATATATATACATATATATATATATATATACATATATATATATATATATATATAATATATATATATATACATATATATATATATATACATATATATTGATATATATATATATATATATATATATATGCGGCAGAGGTGGCGTGCACCCGGAGTGACCACCCGAGGCTTAACCTCAGGCGTGCTTTCCGGGTAGGCGCTTGGAACATTCGGTCCTTGCGGCAGGATGAGCGGTTACCTCTGCTATCGCGGGAATTGAAGCGACTGGGAGTTGAGGTGGCTGCCCTCTCAGAGGTGAGAAGACCTGGTAGCGGCACGATCAGTGTGGGTGGTTACACCTACTACTGGTCGGGCCGCAGCGATGGTCACCACCTCCAGGTTGTAGCCATAGCCATCTCCAGTCGACTTCAGCCCTCGGTAGTCGAGGTGACACCGGTTGATAAGCGTATCATGGCATTGAGACTGAAGCAGGCTTTTGGCTTCTTGTCTCTTATTGCTGTATACACTCCTACCGATGTATATAAAACCGATGTGAAAGAGGCGTTCTACGCCAAACTCGCATCTGTGG
>NC_051397.1:18684503-18686428 GCF_015228065.2 Penaeus monodon
TTTAAGGATAATGAAATGAAAATGAAAATGATGATACTGATGATAATAATAACAATAATAATAATAATGACAATAATAATAATAATGATAATAATAATAATAATAACAATAAAATCCATAACAACATCGAAGATGATAGATAAATGATGACAGTAGCAATGATATATACGAAATCTGATAGTGAAAAAAAAAGGAAGCTAATATTGACAGTAATGAAATAGTGATAGCAATAATAACAATGACTAATACTAATAATGATAACAATGGCGGCAATACTGTTAATAATGATGGTAATAGTATAATAATAACAATAAAAATCATAAACATAATAATGAAGGTATTCATGAAAATAGACGCAATGATGGTGATAATTACATTAATAATCCTACTCAACAATAGAATGCCATTTAGCATCGCTAACCATAATAACGATGTGGATGATAGAGATGAGATATGATGATGATGATTATGATGATGATGATGCGAATAAAAAGATGATGATGATGATGCGAATTAAAAGATGATGATGATGATGATGATGATGATGATGATAAAAAGAACAAGGACAAGAAGAATAACGATAATAATAATAACACTTATCGTGTTCGTTGCTATATCCTTATCCTCATTGTAAACAATAGCAATACAAATAGTACCGATATCTAATAAGAATTTCATTTATATGACTTACATCACTACGGTTATCATTATTATTGATTATCGCCTCTCTCTCTCTCTCCCTCTCGCTCTCTCGTCTCTCTCTCTCTCCTCTCATCTCTCTCTCTCTCTCTCTCTCTACAACTTTACCTTCGGTGGGGGAACTTCGACTCATGGTCGTTGGGCTCAAGCCAAGACCAGGCCAGCCCTGCATTTAGCATTAAGCAATGTAAACACGTGCTTAGAACACCACGAGAAGGAGGCATCACAGAATCTCAGCACCACATTTAAGAAAATTCAGAATTCATAAAATGGTTACAGTGTCACATTTTAAATACACCTTGTTTCTGTTATATGTGGTCTATTTCACTGCATCAGTTCAACATCCGTAGGTTCTACATGTTCTTTATTGGTCTATGCGACGGGTATAACCAACTGGCCTTAATCTGGTTCTGTACCATGCTTTGAATACAGCAGGAGCAACTCGGGGCCAAATTAAGCAAAGCCATTTTTTTCTGAAAGTCAGTCCTATTAAACTTTGGAAAGGTTTGCTGGACGAGTGAGAGTGGTTCCAAAATGCCTTTCAATACGCAAAGCGTTTGTATAGGCTATGGTAACAATGGTTGTGATTCTATTCACCATTTCCGGTGGTTCGCGATGAAGCATCAGCGGGATCATTAATGGCCAGATAAACTCTAATTTTAGATGCCTCCGGGTTAGTAACGTGTCGGCCTCTCATCCGAGGGGTCGGCGGTTCGCGCCCCGCCCAGGCGCGAGAAGTTGCAAGTGTCGCCCGGAGGTTACTGCTGTGGCTGGGCACCACGGCGGGTAAGGACTAGGTTCAGCCGAGTCAGCACCAAGCTGACACACGTGAGCGAGTCGGCATTAGTCGACTCAGGCCGGGCTCCCCTAATGGCATAGCCCGGGCGAGGCTAAGCTTCGCATATCGGTCTTATCCTTATCTAATTTTAGCACTGGACATCGAGCAGCAGACCTGGAAGGACACTCCTCTCTTCTCTCCCTGCAGTGAATTGACCCTTACGCAGCTGATTCAGAGCGAAGGGAGGAAAGTACTGGCAAAGGCGCTCGACGGGGCGCAGCGAGTGGCCAGATAATGCTAGGAGAGCTACTATGACCTTTCGGTCTCGAGGCTTTTGCATGGGCGGCTTAAAGAGATGTACCGCACCCGCCACAGCAATTACGGCCCTGGCTTTAGCGTTATCGAATTTTCGGCATTAGTTGTGCCGCACCTTTGCTTGAACTCCCCC
>NC_051397.1:18686528-18689028 GCF_015228065.2 Penaeus monodon
GGGTTTTTAAGGGGTCAACCTCCTTGTTTTTATGAATCAAGTCATCCTGTAGCAAAGTAAATTTGGTGCAGCTCAGCCTCTTCCTTGTGGTAGGAAGGTGGAGGAAATTAGGACTGCTTTTGAGAAAACTGCCGGGGAGGCATTAGCAATGTCTCTAGCTGATCGAAATTGTGCCCTGGATGATGTTTTTAATTTTGAAAGATTTTTTCTTTTTGATTTTTTTGATAGGGGGACCAAACCTCTGATTTTTTTGTATTGTTATTGATTGTAGAGACAAACCCCCGCCAGGAGCCCTCTTTTTGCTTGTCTTATTTTTCTACGAGCCCTAGCTCTGCTTGTTTGTAATTACAAAAGTTCTCATTATGATGTTATTTTGAAAAGCCTGTAGCTTATTGCGTCGGCACAGCGCCCTGCGGCAATCTGGTGTCCACCATGGAACTCTATGTTAACGCTATCTGTCGAAGTTTTAGGAATGGATAGCAATGCTGCTTCTATAATCGAATTCGAATATTTTTTTACTTATCATCAATGGTTTCTCCAACAAGTTTGAGCTTGACACTCCTTGTGAAGGCGCCCCAAAGTCTTTTTCTTTTTATTTTAAAAATTTAGGCGCTGAAGGCGTTCTCACTGTGTCGCATGAATATTCAATCAAAATAGGAAGATGATAGTTTCCCCAACGAGTGTCAAGGGTGGCCACAGGCACTTGGCTGCTTTTGAGAGAGACCAGTGATAAGTCAGTTTAAAAACACGAGTGTAATATATAGTATGGTATATATATATATATATATATATATATATATATATATATATATATATATATATATATATAATCCCATCAATTCAAGGAATGGGGAAATCAGGATCGATCACTATGGCTTACTGAAAGACTCCTTGCCGGCTGAGTACATGTGGAGCCATCTTTATGCAACAAAATTCACCCCCCCAAAAAAAAAAATACAGGGGACAAAACGTAAATTCGTGTGGTTGGGTTAACATGCCGAATATATATATAATATATATAATATTATATAAATATTATATATAAAATATATATAATATAATATATATATATATATATATATATATATATTTTTTTTATATATATATATATATATTAATATTACTCCTCGGTATAACTATTAACTGCATCCAGTAGTGGAGTGGAATAGTGGACCCTCCAACAGTTAGCTTGGATGCAAGCGATGTCGCAGTGCCTGTGCCGGACCCACCCATCAGCGAGGAACCTCCTACCCTAACAGAGGTTAGGCTGGCGATTTCCAAGCTGAAGAGTGGGAAAGCTGCAGGCATGTGTGATATCCCTGCTGAACTGCTAAAGACTGCGGGTGAACCTATGGCTCGGGGCCTGCATACAGTCCTGACTACCATTTGGCAGTCTGGTACCATTCTCCCTGACCTGCTGAGGGGCGTGGTCATCCCTCTCTGGAAGAGGAAAGGGGATCGATGGGACTGTAGCAACTACCGTGGCATTACACTGCTCAGCATACCAGGCAAGGATCCGCAACCACCTACTGATGCATCAGAGACCGGAGCAGTCTGGATTTACTCCTGGCAAGTCCACAATAGACTGAATACTAGCGCTTCGAGTAATTGTGGAACGCCGTCGTGGGTTGCTCGCAGCCTACATCGACCTCAAGAAGGCGTTTGACTCGGTGCATCGGGAATCGCTATGGGAGATCCTGAGGCTCAGGGGAATTCCGACACAGATTATTGGCCTGATAGCAAGCCTCTATACTGGTACTGAAAGTGCTGTAAAATGTGGTGGGGGTATGTCGAACTTCTTCCCTGTTAATTCAGGGGAGAGGCAAGGCTGTGTCCTTGCACCAACACTTTTCAACACTTGTATGGACTGGATAATGGGCAGAGCTACTAGCCAAAGTCAGTGCGGAGCAACACTAGGCAATATTAAGGTCTCGGACCTTGACTTTGCCGACGATTTTGCCATCCTATCTGAGTCCTTGGAGTCACTTGTGGCGGCTCTTGATGCATTTAGCAATGAGGCGAAGCCCCTAGGCCTAGAGGTCTCCTGGACCAAGACCAAGATTCAGGACTTTGGGGGCCTGTTAGGGGAACCCGTTCAGCCGATCCATGCTTGCGGCGAGGACGTTGAAGGTACAGAAAGTTTTACATAATCTCTGGGTTGTCAGACCAGGAAGTCAGTAGACGGATTGGTCTGGCAACAGGAGCCTTGAACTCGATCAACAAGAGCGTTTGGAGATGTCGGTACCTATGCAGAAGGACCAAGGTGCGTGTCTGCAAGGCCTTGATACTTCCAATTTTGCTCTATGGAAGCGAAACCTGGACGCTATCCAGTGCCTTGGAGTCTCGCCTTGATGTCTTTTGTAACAAGTCCCTTCGCCTGATCATGGGGTACAGTTGGCAGGACCACGTGTCCAACTGACGGTTACACCGTGAGACTGGCATAGGACCTGTTACTTGCATAATTGCCAACTCAGGCTATATGGCCACCTAGCTCGCCACC
>NC_051397.1:18699028-18704028 GCF_015228065.2 Penaeus monodon
CAAATAAGAAGACAACATGGCGAAATAAGAAATAAGTTAGATCCGAATGAACGCTAAGCATAGTTACAATATCATTATCGTCATAATAATAGTAACAATTATATCAACGATAGGCTTTAAGGATAATGAAATGATGATGATGATGCGAATAAAAAGATGATGATGATGATGATGATGATGATGATAAAAAGAACAAGGACAAGAAGAATAACGATAATAATAATAACACTTATCGTGTTCGTTGCTATATCCATTATCCTCATTGTAAACAATAGCAATACAAATAGTAACCGATATCTAAATAAGAATTTCATTTATATGACTTACATCACTACGGTTATCATTATTATTGATTATCGCCTATCTCTCTCTCTCTCTCTCTCTCTCTCTCTCTCTCTCTCTCTCTCTCTCTCTCTCTCTCTCTCTCTCTCTCTAGCAACTTTACCTTCAGGTGGGGGAACTTCGACTCATGGTCGTTGGGCTCAAGCCAAGACCAGGCCAGCCCTGCATTTAGCATTAAGCAATGTAAACACGTGCTTAGAACACCACGAGAAGGAGGCATCACAGAATCTCAGCACCACATTTAAGAAAATTCAGAATTCATAAAATGGTTACAGTGTCACATTTTAAATACACCTTGTTTCTGTTATATGTGGTCTATTTCACTGCATCAGTTCAACATCCGTAGGTTCTACATGTTCTTTATTGGTCTATGCGACGGGTATAACCAACTGGCCTTAATCTGGTTCTGTACCATGCTTTGAATACAGCAGGAGCAACTCGGGGCCAAATTAAGCAAAGCCATTTTTTTCTGAAAGTCAGTCCTATTAAACTTTGGAAAGGTTTGCTGGACGAGTGAGAGTGGTTCCAAAATGCCTTTCAATACGCAAAGCGTTTGTATAGGCTATGGTAACAATGGTTGTGATTCTATTCACCATTTCCGGTGGTTCGCGATGAAGCATCAGCGGGATCATTAATGGCCAGATAAACTCTAATTTTAGATGCCTCCGGGTTAGTACAGTGGTAACGTGTCGGCCTCTCATCCGAGGGGTCGGCGGTTCGCGCCCCGCCCAGGCGCGAGAAGTTGCAAGTGTCGCCCGGAGGTTACTGCTGTGGCTGGGCACCACGGCGGGTAAGGACTAGGTTCAGCCGAGTCAGCACCAAGCTGACACACGTGAGCGAGTCGGCATTAGTCGACACACGTGAGCGAGTCGGCATTAGTCGACACAGGCCGGGCTCCCCTCATGGCATAGCCCGGGCGAGGCTAAGCTTCGCATATCGGACTTATCCTTATCTAATTTTAGCACTGGACATCGAGCAGCAGATCTGGAAGGACACTCCTCTCTTCTCTCCCTGCAGTGAATTGACCCTTACGCAGCTGATTCAGAGCGAAGGGAGGAAAGTACTGGCAAAGGCGCTCGACGGGGCGCAGCGAGTGGCCAGATAATGGTAGGAGAGCTACTATGACCTCTCGGTCTCGAGGCTTTTGCATGGGCGGATTAAAGAGATGTACCGCACCCGGCCCACAGCAATTACGGCCCTGGCTGTTACGCGTTATACGAATTTTCGGCATTAAGATAACTGTGCGCACCTTCTGGTGAACTGGACCCCATCTTCGGGCGCCTGCTCAGATGTGGGCAGACATTTACCTCCCGCAGGGGAGGGTGTGTCTGGGGGGCCTTAGAGGGCCTTCCTTACGGTGTGCATAGAGTTGCCATTTTACTTGCTAGGGACTGGACTGGCAGACCATCTGATGACTGCCACTCTCGCTGTTTCGCATAGGAATGATAGCAGCTGCTAGTCAGAACACTAACTTCCCGTCCCGCCATAGGAACCGCCTGGAAAGTTAGCTTCTCTCCCTCTCTGTGGTGAAATAGCCTTTGGGTGGCTGTTTCAGAGGGATAAAGGAACTCACTTGAACAGGTGCAGGACCCATTTTGTCTCATTGAGGTGAAACAGCCTTTGGGTGACTGATTCAGAGAAAAGAGGGATTCACTTTGAAAAGCGAGTTGAAACAATCTTTGGGTGGTTGTTTCAGAGGGATGAGAGGAACTGCCTGGAAAAGGTGTAAGAGCTCCCTCCCTCACTGAGGTGACACAGCCTTTAGGTGGCTGTTTCAGAGGAAGAGGGATTCACTTTGAAAAGGTATAGGACCTCCACTCCCTCACTGAGGTGAAACAACCTTTGGGTGGTTGTCTCAGAGGGATGAAAAGAAACCGCCTGGAAAAAAGTGTAAGAGTTTCTTTCCCTCACTGAGGTGAAGCAACCTTTGGGTGGCTGCTTCAGAGGGATGAGCAAATGGGTTCCAATCAATGATGTCCTGTAGGTGGAAAGGCATCCCCTCTGATCTCTCCCCAGAGGTTCAAACCTACCCATGTGTTTACCAAGCGTGGAATCTTTGTGCACTGTGGAGACGGGAGTCCTGGAGGTTGAGTGATACTGTGAATGAGTACGCCCTGTGGCTAGCAACACGCCTCTTTGGTCCTCTATTCCAGCAAGACAGGCGGCCTGATCCAGGCCCGGTCAGGTCAATCGGCTGGTCTCCTTCGGGAGGCTAGGGTCAAGCAGTCATGCTGCCGTTAGTACTCACACTGGTCCGTGAGTGCCGTTACAATGGCTATTGGCTGCATATATCCACTCATCACCCCTGTAGCTGTTAGACACTGGCTCTAATACTCAGCTTCCCCTTGTTGGACTCCTTGGTAGGTGGGATGTAAATGGATGAAGCACTGTCCTAATACATGGAAAATAAAACTAAAACCCCCCCACAGACAGATGCCAATGTTGACGACCTGTGCAAGGCCCAGACCACGGCAGCCACCCTGAAGCCATAAGTGCCTTTGGGTGGCAAAAGAAAACCCCGAGAACAGGATGACTCTGTCATGTCTGCTGCCAAGATGGACAAGATAGAAAAAACATCTAAAAATATGAACCAGCCGAATCAGCTGCTGCCCCCACGAGTAAGCCCCAAAGCCGAAAGGGCGGGCCGAAGCGTCCAAGGCCGGAGACAGACTCTGAGGGAGAGTCTGGACCCCCAAGGTGTTTCCTTTAATTCAAAGTGCCAGTCAGACCCACTGGCTTCGACAAGGCCTACCAAATGGTAAGGGTATTGGAGAGCCAACGCAAAATCCGGCTGTCGATCCGGGTTGCCAGAGATCAGGGCATGATCATCATGCCCAAAGATCAAGCTACCCTGAGTTTCCTGCAGGAAACAAAGGAGCTAAAAGATTAGAGGAAAGTGAGTCTCTCACCACTGAATCCCGAGGAAAAGAGAGTCAAGATGGTTCTACTTGGCTTCTCAATCTCATAAGATGTGGAAGTGATCACATCACACCCACAGGTCGTGGAGGCTTCCCGAATGTCGAAAGGGAAGACTCCAACCAGGCAAGTCCTGGTGAACATGAAAGGTGCCCCAACCTCTACCCTTGACCTGGATAACTAGGGCACCTACAACCTCAGAATGTATATGCCTGATCCACTTCGGTGATTCATTTGCCAAAAATATAGACACCACCAGGCTAGCTGCACAGCCAGCCAAGTCTGTAGCAATGCACACAACACCGAGGTGTGCCTCAAGGCATACAAAGAGGAAAAGAGGGACACAACAGCCAAATGTCCCAACTGTGCCAAGAGGCATCACGCCTGGAGCCTGGCTTGCTCTGTTAGGAAAGAGGCGGCCCTCAGATGACAAGAGGTTGCCAAGAAGCGACCACATTTTGTTCCTGCCCCCCCAAGCACCTATGTCTGGGGAAAGAACAAAAGTGAAAAGGTCTCCCGACCTCCTAAGAGGAAGGAAGCCGCCCCCAGCCGAAACCGGACATCTGACAAACAGGAGTTTCCGAAAATGAAAAAAGTGCAGAAGAACCACAGGAATAAAAATTCAAACAGCACTACAAAATCCACCCCAAGAGACGATGACCTCCTCCTCGATGAGGAGGACATGACTCTCCTGTTGACTGCTGTAGTCACAGCAGTAGCAACAGCTTTGGGAAAGTCGAGTGAAGAGGCCGAGAAAGGCAGTCACGGTCGCCATGACGGCAATGACCAAGACTCTCGCAGTCCTGAAGGGAAGGAAGCTGGAGAGAGCCAAACCAGCCCCATCCTCACCCTCACCCCAGGACGAGACTCCCCTCCCCACTCCAACCCAGGCCATGCCCTCACAGGCAGAGCCAAACCAGGCTGAATCTGTGCAACCAGAGCCAGAACACGCTGACCTCGCCCAGGCAAGGCCAGCAAAGAAAAACACACAGAAACAGCCTGAATAGAGAAAAGCCAAGGTACACAAAGTCAGAGCTACCAAAGGCTCTCCATCCCCCAGTGAACCCATTAATAGCCTGACAGCAGAAGAAGACCCCTCAAGCAACAAGGATTTTGCAATGGAGTTGTCAGACTCCGACACCAGTTAATCCGAATACAATGATGTCTCTGATGTAACTATCATCTAGTAACATCATGACACACAGTCTAAGCATTCTGCAGTGGAACATGAATGGCCTCTCTGCAAGGAATGCCATCCTCCACGCAATAGTGCGATCAAAGAGCACTGACTTGGTCATGCTCCAGGAGACATTAACAGTGGGACCTGTTTGCTTCTCCTGGTATCATGTCTTCATGCTGCCACACATTGATGGCACGAGAAGCTTGATCACCCTTGTCAAGGCAACAATCCCCTGCTCTGCAATAGCCAATGCACCGCACTGTGGAGACGATGTTGAATATCTTGCCGTCGAGATTCACCTGGCCGGGGGGCCCCTGAAATTGTACAATGTGTACAGCCGGCCACACTGTAGTACCTTAGACATCAGCCAGGTCTGTGCTTCTGCAGCACATGACCAAGTGATCATAGGGGGAGACTTCAATGCACACCACCCATCCTGGCTCCCTGCTGGGGACTGGATGCGGCTGGTTATCACATAGCTAACGTACTTGAGACATTCACTGAGATCGCACTCCTCAATACCCAAGAGCCAACACATGTCAGAGGAGGGGTCCTAGACCTC
>NC_051397.1:18729703-18732203 GCF_015228065.2 Penaeus monodon
TCGGTATTATTCTTTTTTCTTTATTGTTATTATTATTTATTATTATTCATTATTATCATTATCATTATTATTGTTATCATTATTAATATTGCCATTATTATTATCTTATCTGCGAAAAGGATTCTCAGGCTGTGAAAGGAAGAACTGACAACGACTCACGTGCGAAAAAAACAACTCAAAATTGTCCGGACGGTTTTGTCATTATTGTTATTACCATTATTATTATTACTGTTATCGTTGTTATTATCATTATCATCATCATCATCATTATTATCATTAATGTCATTATTGTAATTATTATTTCTACTACAACTATTATCATTATTGAATAGTAAAACACTACCGTGTTAATATTATGGTAGAGAAAACCACAATGCACAAACTAGATTTATTGAAAAGGAGACAACAGTTTCGAAATTCTGGATTTCATCTTCAGGTCTCCTCGCTTCCCATGTCCTCCGCCTTATCCCTTATATGGCAACGCTTCGACCTGACGTGACCTCCCTTCGCTTTCGTTCACCTGCCCTCTCCTGCCCTGTGTTCACCGCGTTGCCTCTCCTCTCTCTCTGCCTTTCTTCCTCGAACCTGAAGTAGAAATACAGGAAGATTTCTAGACTTGTCTCATCTTCAATAAATCTAGTTTGTGCATTGTGTTTTTTACCATTATTATTATTATATTATTATTATTATATATTATTATATTATTATATATTATTATTTATTATATATTATTATTTATTATTATTATCATGCTTGTTGTTATTATCATCATTATGATTATCATATTGTCATTATTATTCTGTTATCATCATCATCATCAGCACAGCAGCATCATGATCATCATTATCATCATATCATCATCATCATCATCACCATCATTGTCTTTATTATTAGCACCAATATTATCATCATTATAATCATTGTAATTGTTATCAATATTGAAATAATTATTTTCATTATTATCAGTGAAATTCTTCGGACTACCGTCGTTAAGAATATATATATTATATATATATATATATATATACTATATATATATATATTATATATATATTATATATATATATGAACCGCATTCATGTTGACAAATATGGAAAAAGTATGAATGAGATGAATATCTTCACAATACAAGGGATGTATTTATCTCTTGTATTGTGAAGATAGTCATTCTCATTCATACCTTGTCTACATTATATATATATATATATATATATATATATATATATATATATATATATATATATATATTCAAATTGTCTAATAATAATATTAGACAGAAATCCAAGTGGACGGTTGGGCATGTCCACTAATTGCTTATTATTGTTATCATGTCCTCATAATTTGCAATGTCATCATTACACCTTTGGTTAGAACTACAATCATTACATTGATAATAATATTGCTGGTACCAATGCTTATGACGGCTATAATGTTTTTTTACCATCACGAAAGGTAAGGGAACTATACTGACCACTTCATACTGTTGTCAATAATCTTGCAGGTTTGATCTAAGCCAGATATCATTTCTCACATCACCATATACCGTTATGAATTGTATTTGAGATCTGAATTGCAATATTGTGCTGTATAAAAGCTACAATAATCATCATTTTGAGCATATGGTTATACGTGGCATTACATTATGCGTTCATAAATTCATATAAACTACTTTCCTGTATAAAACATAAGCGATTTTATATTTTCTATGTTGTCTAGAAATGGTATTTGAAGATGCAATAGTTATCATAGAAAAGGTTATATTATATGATTTTGAACAAATCGTAAATAGTGTATCATATAGTTTACTAGTATGATGCGCTATCATGAAATCTCTTATAAACTACTTTTCTCCATGAACACACGCGTTTTTGAATTTCTAATTATTCTAGAAAATAGGATGTGGTAGTTGCCATAATCATTGTCAAGGAGAATTCGGGCTTACTTGTCTCTAACATATTTAATTTATTGTGCGTAATATACCAGTGTACATTCATGAAATCTGTAAATTTCCTTTGTGTACAGTTTAAAGCATTTTCTTATTATGGCTATTCTAGTATTTCGTGCTGTAGAAGCCTTTTGGATTTTGTCACTGGTTAGATAGAATTTACAACCACTGATGATGAGAATTAAGACCCTCTCCTACTGGTATAATTATCATTTCCTGGTTCACTTATATACATTAAAGTAAAGCTAAGTTAATGATTCTTTACGCTTAAGTGATTGAATGTTTAGAGTCAAGTAGGGTAAACAAATTATACTTTATCAGATTACTGTATGTGCATATTGCAGTTACCAGTTGTTCAGCAGGTAGCGCTAGCATCATACTGATACTACCACAAAGCAATACTACTGTGCACAGTTGTTTCAACAAGAACTTAATCTGGTTTAATTA
Source organism: Penaeus monodon (assembly GCF_015228065.2). NCBI lineage: Eukaryota > Metazoa > Arthropoda > Malacostraca > Decapoda > Penaeidae > Penaeus > Penaeus monodon. The sequence goes on from NC_051397.1 coordinate 18,732,096, forward strand.
TGCCATTGATGGTGTCATTTTGATAATAGGAACATATATATATATATATATATATAATATATATAATATATATAATATTATATATATATTATATATACACACACACAC
>NC_051397.1:18739703-18747203 GCF_015228065.2 Penaeus monodon
CGGCTAAGATTTATCTCTTTACCCGCAATTTTGTCTGCCTGTCTTTTAAAATTTAATCTATTTCTTACTGTGGACACTTGGTTCAAATAGATCTTGGGGATCCCGATTCGTTCCTTATCTATTCTCATATCTACAGAGAGGTTTGGGGTATTTTTCAATGGTCTATCGGACCGCTACTGCATCTCCCTCTTCTTTTTTCTTCTTTACCTTTGGAAAATACCAAAAAATGAAAAAAAAACGAAAATAAGTTAAAACCAAACAAAAAAAAACCGAAAATTGTTAGAATAACCGCTAGGGGTAACTCCCCCCCTCTTCTCTGTTCCTTTCTTTTTCTCTTACTCTGGCCCTTACGTGTAATCTGGCCCCCCGACTTTTATTGCAGTGGACCGACAGGGCACCGAAAGGGGGGACCCTTAAGCTGTAAAGGACTCATCAAGATCGCCATGGGCCCCAGGGACCGGGGTTTTTCGTCAGAAAATTTTTAAATACCCCATATACGGACGGGCTTTTCCTCCCGGGCTCCCCGTAATTCACGAACCACCCTTTGGCCGCGGGTACCAGTCGCCCCAGAATGCTTGCAAGCACGCCTGGCGGACCCCCTCAGCCCGGGGTCAACCCCGGGGAGCTCGTAGCGCAGGTAAAGCCCCCCCCGAGATGCCGCCCCTGCCCCCCCCCCGTAGACCCACGAAAGTTACGGGGACGTGTGGACGCGAAAGGACCTGACGAATCTGGAGGACGGTGGACGAGGACGCCGCCGATTAGCCTGGGCCGGATACGGGGAGGTCAACAAAATTGAATAAAGAGGACCTGTGCGGCTTTCGGGACTGTGGATAATCGGGAAGGCAGATTACACCAGGACCAGGAGGATGGGGGAAACATGGACACCCACGAAGTTAAAACCAGGAAACGCACGAAAGGAAACGACCACCATTAGGTCACCCTTAAAGGGCCCTCGGGGGGCGAGGCGCGAGTAGGGGGCCGACAATAAAGTGTGGATAATCTTTTTTCTTTTACGGGATGGGGAAATTCTATTTCTATTCCATGGACCACGTGGCTTTTTTTCCACGGGGATAAAATGCCCCCAAATAAAAACCCACCCCTCGCGGGGGGCGGGGGTCCTTTTATTCTGCCCCTCTTTGACCGAGAGTTCTGCTACTACCACCGCACGGGTCACTCCCCCCTCTCTCCGGCAGCGACCGTGCCTCCGCGCGGCCCTATAACCCTTAAAACAAAACGTCGTTTTCTTATACTGCGTGGTGCAACTCTCAAAAAAAAGAGCAAGCCAAATACCATATCAATCCCCCTGCAACCAATGTTTGGGGTTCTATACCCTTTACACACACACACACCACACACACACACCCACCACACACAAAACCCACACATGTGTAGTAGGTTGTGTATATTTTATAAATTATATATAAAATTATATATAATAATATATATATATATATATTTATTTTATAATATACTATTTTATATTTGTGTGTATGTTGTAAATATAATAAAATATATATGTATATATGAATATAATTATATTATATATATATAATAATATATATATATATATAATATAAAACACACACACACACACTTATAATGTATATGTAGAAAATGTATGAGTGCTTACTTCACTGATGAATAATACGTTGGTATGTGTTTAAACCGATATGATACAAAGAAAACAAATAAACAAACAAGAACAAATTAAAAATACGCATATCGAAGCGAAATCGAATTAATTTTCATTCTTTTACATTTTTTCGGGGTTGGGGAATTTCCGTCATATTTTGTAAATTAATCAGAGTCACTAAATAGAAAACTCCCGCCCAGGATACACACTAAAGTCTCTAAACAACATATGAATGAAAAAATGAATTGGCAAAAAAAAATTTTTTAAAATCTCAAACGAATTTTCATTAGAAATTTCTTTCGATTATTATTTTTACTGCCTTTTTTTGCCATTAATCCCAGCCCTTTTCTTGGTCCCGATCCTTTCCCCCGTCCCGGTGCCCCCACTGAAGGGGGTCGTGTTTCATCCGCAGTTACCCCCTTTAAAAAAAAGAAGGAAAGTGGCCGTCGCATCTCTTCACGCTAAGATGGGAGAGCTGTTTTTTTTTTTTTGTGTTTTTTTTGGGGTTTTTGGGTTTCAGTTTTTAAAATTTTTTTTTAGTTGCGAGGGCCCAAAAAAAGCTCGTCGTTTTTTTGGGATTTAATTCATTATGGGGATGGCTATAGATAATACTATTCGCAAAATTTTTAAAATTTTACAAACTTCTTAACAAAATCAAGCTTTTATATTGGGTTTTGTGCTTTATGCTTGGAACTGAGACGGCACATCCATCTGGGGTGACAAGTGAAAAGAATGCTTGAATATTATAAATTGCGTCTGTCTCTTTCTCTCTCTCTCTCTCTCTCCCTCTCTCTCTCTCTCTCTTTCTCTTATAATTTTAAAAAATTAAAATATATTATTATTTATATATATATATTTATATTTTATATATATGATGTATCATTATATACATCTTTATATGTGATTGCTGTGTGTTTTTGTGTGTGTGTGGTTTTGGTTGTGTGTGGGTGTGGTGTGTTGTGTGTGTGTTGTGGGTGTGTGGGGGTTTTGGTGTGTGTCTGTGTGTGCGTGCGTGGTGCGTGATGCGTTGTTTTGGGTATATTTAATAATATATAATTAATATATATTATTAATTTTTATAAATATCTACATCTATCTATCTATATGTTTTTTATATTCATATAAAATAAATAAATAAAAATATATATTAATATATAAATATATATATATATATATATATTTATATACACACCCAAAACACACCCCCAAAAAAACACCAACCACAACACACACACACCCACACACACACACACACACCCACACACACACCAACACACACATATAAAATATATTTTAAATTATTTTATATATATTATATATTATATATGTGTGTGGGGGTGTGTGTGGGGTGTGGTGGTTTTTGTGTACCACCAAACCCACCCCCACATATATATTAAAATATATATAAAATTATATATATATTATATATATTATATAATTAATATATATATATTAATAGTAAAACATATATAATATATTTTATATATATATATATATATATTACATATATATATGTATTATATGTAAACTATATTATTAATATATAATATATAATATATATTAATTATATATATATATATAAAATTTATATTATAATTGTTGTGGGGTGGGGTGTGGTGCGTGTGGTATAAAATGCACAGCACATTTTTTTTGTGCAGCGTAAAAAATGAGTCATGCGAAATTAATATCGGAAAAATTTAAAGGGTCTTATTATAAGATTTTTGTATAAATTTTGAAATTTGAAAAGAATGCTCCAGAAGAGAACAACCCCCTTCTCACCCAACTCCATCTCGGCTTTGGAAGGGAACCGACCTATCTTCGGACTGCCTGCCGCCCCAAAACCCACAGCAAAAAAAAAGAAAAACTAGCGTATGTATATATTGGGAGATGCCTCGTGTGTTGCGTTGTTGCACGGGCTATTTCTCGCGCCCCTTTCCCAGCGGCTCCATATTTGAGGCCAAAAATCCGTTTTCCAAAAAAAGGAAAGGGGGGGTGTTTCGGGAAGATGTTGGCGACGTCTCTGGGAGGGTTAGAAAGGGCGATAAAAAGGAATAAAAATGGATTAGGTGGGAGACGTTAGTTTTTAGGAAATAATTTGAATTCTCACCATTGTTTTACTTGTCGTTTTTTAATAGGAGACATTCCACTCAGGGACATCTGATTTAAATTTCTCCCATGAATTTATAAGAAAAGTAGGTCCGGGGTGGAAAATCTCTCGGGGCCCTTCTTGCGTGTTCTGACTTTTTCCTTTAAAACTTGTGTTATATATACTTCCGATATGATACGATATCTATTATCAATCTATTCATATACGCAACATGCATGCACCGCACGCACCACAATACACACAACCCCCACCACCCTGAACCCATTTATATTGTGTTACTGAAAAGTTATTCAATGTTATTCTATTTATCTGTTGTCATATTCTACATGACTTTATAATTATTATTGTCACTGCCTTATTCCCACACACACACACATTCATTAAGTTGTCCTTTTTATTTTGTCCCCTTTTTTGCCCACTAGACTTCCCAAATTTGTTTGTTATCCCCTTCCCAAAACTATCTTGTTGTAAAACCCACCTTTTATTACCATGATTGCCATATGTTAAACTCGTGTCTATGCCCATCTTTAGACCACTTAGGGGGCAGGCAGACACCCCCGCGGGAGCTGAGGGGCAAACCTCGTCCTCGGGCGCCCAAATCCTCAACAATATAATAAAGGGGTCTAGCATATTGGGTTTCCCACCTTCCCCAACTCCCCCCTACCATCTCTTGTTTGCCCATCACCCGCTCCTTTAAAATGGTGGCTTAGCTGACTTTTAACCCTATAGGGGCCCCGAATTCCTGCTCCCCTCAACAGCACACTCTGCCGAGCACGCAATCTTCGCCATTTTTGACCCTCCTCCCGCCGGAAATTTCCCCCCGGCCGGATAACCGACGCTGTCCCCCTAGCTGCTGAACTCCGACACAGCAATCACGCACCTAAAAACCCGCTGCCCCCCCAAAACCCTTACTCTGTTCCGCCAACCTGTCAATTTAGAAGGCCCCCCTGTTCACTAAGGACACTGCCCTCAAAAATTTTCTACCCAAGCCCCCGTTCCTCGCCATGCGGGTTCACCCCGCATCGCGACCAAACAGGCATCTCCTGCTGACCTGTCGCGCCGCGACCTTGCTCACCACGCACGCTCCAAAACTCCCCCAGCCGCCAGGGGGGGCCCGCTCTCGCCGTGCATCTCCCCCGCCCTTCTCGCCCCCGCACCGACTCAAGCCCGATGTGAAAAGGGGTGTCAAAAAAAAATCGGTGATCAGTGCTTAGCTTTTTTCCCTTTTTACTTTCATTTTGTTTCAATACTTAATCTCGACTTATTTAATTGTGCATTGAAGTTTTTTTTTTTGTATTTTGCGTTCATTTTCATTAAGGTATTCATTTGCAGTTTATGATTGCCTAAATAGAATTTTCCTCGATACCTGTATTACCGCCCCTGAGGGTGCTCTTCCCTCAGCACCCCTCGCTCGCTCGCATTCTGTGACGCCCCTGAAACGGGGTTTCCTTCACGCCGCCCCTTTACGTAGTTCTGAAAACCCGAGAAAATCGCGTCTCGGCATCGTTTTGCCTCTATACTAGCAAAACTCGATACTGTATAAAACCGCCTACGTATTGCGTCAATTTTACGTTTCTCCAATATTTGATTATGATGGGGACCCTCATTTGGGAAAACCCGGGAATATGTAACCCGCTTTTATGTGTGTTTACTGAATGTTATGCCAATGTTATTTTATTATTTTTTTTTTTTTTATTCTATACATACTTGTAAAAATCTTATGTATTGTCACTCCTATATTCCCCACACACTACATTAAATTTTTCCATTGCTTTTCCCGTTTTCGTCTCTCGTTGCCACCCAGACTTCCAATGTTTTTTGTCTATCCCCCTTTCCCAAGGCTAGCTTGTTTTTAAAAACCCACCCTTTCTTCCGTGATTGCCTATTTTAAGCACGTGTCATGCCCCCTCTTTAACCCTGTAGGAGATGACAGGCAGACTCCCTGCGGGGGGCGAGGAGCAAAACCCCCGATCCTCGCGCGCCCTACTCCTCAACAATATAAAAGGAGTCTAGACAGTTGGGCTTACACCCACCTTAAACCCCCAAGCTCGCCCCTACCTACTCTTTGGGGCCCCCTCATTCCGGCTCTTACACACACACACACCACACAACACACAAAACACCCACACACAACCCACCCCAAAACCCCACACACACACACATATTATTATGTTATATTATATATTAAAATATATATATATATATATATTATATATTAATATATTTTCCTTTGCCTATATGTTATAGCAGATGATAGATAGGATAATATGAGATACAATACATTACTATGGACACAAAAAAGTTTATAATAACCCCCCCCCCAATTATATATAAAAATAATAATTTTATATATTATATATATATATATATATTATAAAAATATTTATCATTATAATTATATATATATATAATTATTTTATAATATATATATTATATTTTAAAATAATTTCTATATGCACTATATATAACGATAATATCATATATATATACATATATATATTATATTATATTATATTAATATAATTTATATAGATATATATATAATTATGATAGATTAATTATTATTAAAATTTTATAAAAGAGAAAGAGAGGAGAGAGAGAGAAGGAAAAAGAGGGGAGAGAGAAGAGAGAGAGAGAAAAGGGGAAGAGAAAAGAGAATCAAAATTTTATGCACAAAAATTTACACACACACATAATATTAATATTGTGTGTGTAAAATTAAAATTTATACTTACGCGAAAACATGACATGTTTTTTTTCATGGTTGTTTGCCCCTCCGTAAAATCTTAAAAAATATTAACATTTCCCTTGAGGAAATTCCCCAACAAGTTACACTAAAAGAGAAACTGATAACCCAACACCAAAGGTTTTAGAACAAATTTCCCCTTTGGGAAGTGCTTAATGATATCCTTTCAATTGCGGACTTTTCATACCCATGATTTTTTTTCTCAAAATACGCCCGCATTCATTTTTAAAACCCGAACCCCCACACACCCAGGGGAATATTCAAAGGGGCTCTTTGCGTGCCTCTTGTGACCCACAAGCCGCCACCCCCCGACCCCCCGCCCTCCTCCCCCCGTTTCCCCCCCATGACCTTGTGACAATCGGGGGCCCCTTTTTCCCCCTATTGCGTGACCACCCCCTATTCGTACGCCCTGTATTAGATAGTTTTACGTGATGTAGAAATACGACGAGGGTTTTGTAAATAAATGAAAAAAAAACTTGTTCTACCCCAAAAAGATTTTTTTTGGGATCTTTTTATCTCTTTTCGATTTTAGCTTAATATATCACCTTTTTCTCGGTTTATAATGTGCTTTAAACTTTCGGATTTTTTTTTAAACCCCTAAGAAACACCTACCTTCCTGAAAGATCTTGCTTGCTTTAAAATTTTTATTGGAATCGTTTTAAAAAAAATAAAGATCAAGCTGAAAATTTTGAAAAAAGGGGAAAAAAAAAAAGAAGCGAAAAAACAAGATGAAAAAAAAATGGGGGGGAGAAATAATAAACAGGGGAAAAGGAAAAAAAGAAAGAAATGAAAGAGAGGAAAAAAAGGGCGAGGGAAAAGAAAAAACGCGGGGGACAGAGAGAACAAAAAATTAAGAGAAAGGAGGAAGAAAAAATTGAAAAGGGTAGAAAAATAACGCACGAAAAAGGAAACTAAAGAAAAAAGTGACAAAAAAGGGAAAAAAGGGAGTGAAATAAGGAAGTGAAGAAAAATTTTTTGCGAGAGAAAAATAAATTAAAAGAAAAGAAAAAAGAA
>NC_051397.1:18757372-18760093 GCF_015228065.2 Penaeus monodon
TAGCGATTGAATAGGAGTTTGTACACTGTATTGTACATGAGGTAAGTAAAGGAAGTATTTGCATGAGTATTCTGGGTGACTATATGAGCAGTGAAATATATATCGCTAAGCTTGTTATTGAGCGAGAAAAATGGTACGAGTATAAACACTGTATACAATGACAAAACGAAAAATGATTTGGCGCTCCTAGAGCGATGGAAGGCAAAGGTTTTATATCTTTTAAATTCTCAAGGTCATCATGGCATTTCCACTATGTATGCGGATATACAGTATTATTTAATAAATGTATATATACATATATACATACATACATATAGATAGATAAATAGATAGTTAGATAGATAAATAGATAGATAAATAATAGATAGATACATATATATATATATATATATATATATATATATATATATATATATATATATATATATAAAAGACTATAAAATATAAATGTAGGTTGTTATAGATATTACATATATAATGAGGGGTTATATGATACTTTTTTGATACGGTGTGTCTTCTTTAGTATTTATTTTTAATCTTATGAATTTTAAAATCAGTGATAGCTTTTAGTCACTGTCGCCTCAAGTCATGGGAACTTCACGGAAACTCTAAATTCACGCATAAATATGGAAGATACCTTCACGCACGCCTCTTCTTCCTTTAGTAAGGCAGACGGGAAAATCGATAAATTTTTATCAGAATTCTGTTTGTGTTTCGTCAGTCCTTTCGCTCGTTGCACTTGCACATTACAGCCGAAATCGTACTCTACGTGAATACGAACTTGTAGTCTATTAATTTTGTTGTAAATTTTGGTGATTATTGACGACATGAATATTATAACTCACACACACACACACACACACGCGCGCGCGCGCGCGGCGCACATAAAACCATATTGCGAATCTAGCTTCATTTTATTCTAACATCATTACTATTATTATCATTATTATTATCATCGTTATCCTTATTACTATTATTTTTTTATTGTTAGAATAAAATTAATAATAATAATAATAATAATAATAATAATAATAATAATAATAATAATAATGATAATAATAATAATAATTAAACCGGTTAGACCGTCACTTTATGCACATTTATTATTTCCACGACAGTCTAAGGGGGAGGTAAAGAAGGAAGATAGGAGGGAAATGGGGGAAAAGGGAAGAATAAAGGGGACTTTAAGAAGAAAGGGAGGAGAGGGAGAAAGGGAGGAGAAAGGGGCTCAAAGAGAAAAGACAGGTGTGGAAGGGGAGGAAGGAATTTGAGAAAGATTTAGGAGTGAGGGGTGGCAGAGCGGGAAAGGGAGAGGCAGAGAGAGAGGGAGAGAAGAGGAGGGGGGAAGATAAAGGGAAAGACTATGGCGATAAGTTGAAAGAGGAGGGTAACGAGCGATTCCCGCTAGTGCTGATAAATTACAAACTATGTACTGGATCCTGATATTCCTTTCTTATTAATTTACGTGAGTGCAAAGTTTTTGAATTCGCGCTGCATGGGAGTGAAAGTTTTTTGATATTCCGCCGCTGCATGTTATTAGGTTAATATGATCACTTTTTGAATTTTTCTTTCCTATTTCAAAAGAATTTCTTTCATTGTTTTATTTACATAAGTTGATTGATATGCCACCTTCTAAAATAAAATGATCATAAAATAAAACTACATCATTAATTCATGATAGATCTCTGTTATTAAACTGCTTGAATATATATTGTGAAAATATACACTTCTGGAGACTGAAAATAACCTCATTCAACTAAACAAAGTCTCAGTCACAATAATTTGATGTTTAGAGATCAACCCAACATGAAATTTAATGGCCAATAAGTGATCAGCCATTTCCTGTCTCAGAGTTCTAAATCGTCGGGGGGGGGGGGGGGGTGATGAGTTCACCGGAGGCCATGAATGATGGGAGCGAGGGGGGGGATTTGACTTCAGGGATGGAAGGAGTATGATGGGGAGACAGGCAAACGGTGAGGGGGTGGGAATTACGAGAAAGGGGTATGAGACGTCACGGGTGCGGCGTAAGTCACGCTATACGGAGGGAATGCTGTAATTTATGAGGAAAAAGGCACACCATGAGGAAGTTTTTTGATACGCCTTGAGGAGGAAGGACTGTTGGTCATGAAGAAGGAGCAATGTAAGTCGTGAGAAGAAATTACAGTAGCCTACATTATATGGAGGAAGTACAGTATGTATAGAATCTGAGGAGGGAGTACAATGAGTTATGGGTACAGATCAAAGTTATGTGAAGAAAATACAGTACATTTTCCATATTATTATGGCCGACGTAAATTACAGAGGAGTTGGTAATGCTGAAATATGTATGTAAAGAGGTAGAAAAAATAAAGATATATAGAGAAAAGAAAGGAGGCCTGAGGAGAGGAGAGAAGGTAAAGGATGTAAAGTAAAATAGCGACATCCTTCGGCAATAATATGGAGGAACCCAAAGCCCGTGAGGATGCGTTCTGCTCCAGGTCTCTAGAAGGCAGCGTCCCACAACACCGTTTGTTACACCATTGAAACTACTATCTAGGCACGTTTCACATAAAACTTTGTATGTATGTTATCAGTACACTCTATATTTAGCTACAGTGTTCATCCACTAATGCATCAAGAACACATGCACTGGCATTAATGGGCTCGCCGTTGCACTCACACCGAAAGGCGAGCAGGAAGGTGAAATTTGGCGCACCATTCTGGGCAGTAAACTACAGTATT
>NC_051397.1:18785193-18787693 GCF_015228065.2 Penaeus monodon
AGATGATCGGCTGCTCCTAGAGCGATGGAAGGCAAAGGTTTTATATCTTTTAAATTCTCAAGGTCATCATGGCATTTCCACTATGTATGCGGATATACAGTATTATTTAATAAATGTATATATACATATATACATACATACATATAGATAGATAAATAGATAGTTAGATAGATAAATAGGTAGATAAATAATAGATAGATACATATATATATATATATATATTACAGACTATAAAATATAAATGTAGGTTGTTATAGATATTACATATATAATGAGGGGTTATATGATACTTTTTTGATACGGTGTGTCTTCTTTAGTATTTATTTTTAATCTTATGAATTTTAAAATCAGTGATACCTTCACGCACGCCTCTTCTTCCTTTAGTAAGGCAGACGGGAAAATCTATAAATTTTTATCAGAATTCTGTTTGTGTTTCGTCAGTCCTTTCGCTCGTTGCACTTGCACATTACAGCCGAAATCGTACTCTACGTGAATACGAACTTGTAGTCTATTAATTTTGTTGTAAATTTTGGTGATTATTGACTACATGAATATTAAAACTCTCACACACACACACACACACGCGCGCGCGCATAAAACCATATTGCGAATCTAGCTTCATTTTATTCTAACATCATTACCATTATTATCATTAATATTATTATTATCGTTATCCTTATTACTATTATTTTTTATTGTTAGAATAAAATTAATAATAATAATGATAATAATAATAATAATAATAATAATAAAACCGGTTAGACCGTCACTTTATGCACATTTATTATTTCCACGACAGTCTAAGGGGGAGTAAAGAAGGAAGATAGGAGGGAAATGGGGGAAAAGGGAAGAATAAAGGGGACTTTAAGAAGAAAGGGAGGAGAAAGGGGCTCAAAGAGAAAAGACAGGTGTGGAAGGGGAGTCGAAGGGGACTCACTGAGAAAATGGGGATTTGGTTAAAGGGAGGGGAAAGGAGAGAAATGGGGACAATGAGGGAGGAAGGAAGGCAAGGGAACGAAAGAGAGCTTAAGGAGGCAGAGGAGGGAGGGGAGAGGGGCAGATGTAGGGCTTAAAGTGGAAGTAGAGGAAGGAATTTGAGAAAGATTTAGGAGTGAGGGGTGGCAGAGAAAGGGAGAGGCAGAGAGAGAGGGAGAGAAGAGGAGGGGGGAAGATAAAGGGAAATACGATGGCGAGAAGTTGAAAGAGGAGGGTGAACGAGCGATTCCCGCTAGTGCTGATAAATTACAAACTATGTACTGGATCCTGATATTCCTTTCTTATTAATTTTACGTGAATGTGCATGGAGTGCAAATAGTTTTTTGATATTCCGCCGCTGCATGTTATTAGAGGTTAATATCGATCACTTTTTGACATTTTTCTTTCCTATTTCAGAGAAATCTTCTTTATCATTGTTTTATTTACATAAGTTGATTGATATGCACCTTCTAAAATAAAATGATCACTAATATAAAACTACATCATTAATTCATGATAGATCTCTGTTATTAATAACTGCTTGAATATATATTGAGAAAATATACACTTCTGGGAGACTGAAAATAACCTCATTCAACTAACCAAACGTCTTCAGTCACACATAATTTGATGTTTAGAGATCAACCCAACATGAAATTTAATGGCCAATAAGTGATCAGCCATTTCCTGTCTCAGAGTTCTAAATCGTCTGGGGGGGGAGGTGATGAGTTCACCGGAAGCCATGAATGATGGGAGCGGGGGGGGGGATTTGACTTCAGGGATGGAAGGAGTATGATGGAGAGACAGGCAAACGGTGAGGGGGTGGGAATTACGAGAAAGGGGTATGAGACGTCACGTGTGCGGCGTAAGTCACGCTATACGGAGGGAATGCTGTAATTTATGAGGAAAAAGGCACACCATGAGGAAGTTTTTTGATACGCCTTGAGGAGGAAGGACTGTTGGTCATGAAGAAGGAGCAATGTAAGTCGTGAGAAGAAAGTACAGTAGCCTACATTATAAGGAGGAAGTACAGTATGTATAGAATCTGAGGAGGGAGTACAATGCGTAATGAGTTATGGGTACAAATCAAAGTTATGTGAAGAAAATACAGTACATTTTCCATATTATTATGGCCGACGTAAATTACAGAGGAGTTGGTAATGCTGAAATATGTATGTAAAGAGGTAGAAAAAATAAAGATATATAAAGAAAAGAAAGGAGGCCTGAGGAGAGGAGAGAAGGTAAAGGATGTAAAGTAAAATAGCGACATCCTTCGGCAATAATATGGAGGAACCCAAAGCCCGTGAGGATGCGTTCTGCTCCAGATCTCTAGAAGGCAGCGTCCCACAACACCGTTTGTTACACCATTGCTTAGAATATATTATCTTATGAATGTCCTTATAATTTAATTAAACATCATGAAAGTGAGTGTTGGGAGAACGCTGGGAATCCCCGTCATTACTTCATCCATAATGCATTATTTGTGGGGGGGGGGGGGGGCAGCGTGTATGGTGCATGTGTGTGT
>NC_051397.1:18795193-18800193 GCF_015228065.2 Penaeus monodon
AGGAACCGCCTGGAAGAAGTGCAAAAGCTTCCATTCCCCACTGAGGTGAAGCAACCTTTGGGTGGTTGCTTCAGATGGGTGAGCAACAGGGTTCCAATCAATGATGTCCTGTAGGTGGAAGGGCATCCCCTCTGGTCTCTCCCCAGGGGTTTACACCTACCCACGTGCTTGCCGTGTGTGGCAGCCTTGTGCGCTGTGGAGATGGGAGTTTTGGAGGTTGAGCGAGGCCGTGAATGAGTACGCCCTGCGGCTAGCATCACGCCTCTTTGGTCCTCTATTCCAGCAAGACAGGCAGCCTGATCCTGGCCCAGTCAGGTCAATCGGCTGGTCTCCTTCGTGGGGCTAGGGTCAAGCAGTCATGCCGCCATTGGCACTCACACTGGTCCGTGAGTACCACTACAATGGCTATTGGCTGCATATATCCTGTTATCACCCCTGTAGCTATTAAACACTGGCACTAACACTCGGCTTCCCCTTGTTGGACTCCATGGTGGGTGGGGGCGTGAGAGGATGAAACATTGGCCAATTACATGGAAAAATTAACAAAAAACCCACAGACAGACTCAAATGTTGACGACTCATGTAAGGCCCAGATCACGGCAGCCACCTTGAAGCCATACGTGCCTCCAGGTGGCAAAAGAAAACCCCCGGCACAGGATGACTCTGTCACGCCTGCTGCCAAAATGGACAAGATAGAAAAACCATCTACAAAACAATATGTCTGTCCATCAGATGGACTCTCATGCTGGCCTCTCGAGGCCTGCACCCAAGCCAGGAAGGTCTCTGAATTCCCCTAAGACTGAGTTGACTGACTGAGTTGGGAGCACAAGCCAGTCGAATCAGCTGCTGCCCCCACGAGCAAGCCCCAAAGCCGAAAGGGCGGGCCGAAACGTCCGAGGCCGGAGACAGACTCTGAGGGAGAGTCTGGACCCCCAAGGCGTTTCCCCCAATTCAAAGTGCCAGCTAAACCCGAAGGCTTCGACAATGCCTACCAACTGGTCTGGAGATGCACCGAAATATCCGGTTGTCGATCCGGGTTGCCAGAGATCAGGGCATGATCATTATGCCCAAAGATCAAGTTACCCTGAGTTTCCTGCAGGAAACAAAGGAGCTGAAAGATGGTAGGAAAGTGAGTCTCTCACCACTGAATTCCGAGGATAAGAGAGTCAAGATGGTTCTACTTGGCTTCTCAGTCTCATAAGATGTGGAAGTGATCACATCACACCCACAAGTCGTGGAGGCTTCCCTAATGTCGAAAGGGAAGACTCCAACCAGGTAAGTCCTGGTGACCATGAAAGGTGCCCCAAACCTCTACCCTTGATCTGGGTAACTGGGGCACCTACAACTACAACTTCGGTGTTTCAAGTGCCAAAAATATGGTCACCACCAGGCTAGTTGCACAGCCAAGCCTAAATATGGTGTCTGTAGCAAGGCACACAATACTGATGTATGCCTCAAGGCATACAAAGAAGAAAAGAGGGACACAACAGCCAAATGTCCCAACTGTGCCAAGAGGCATCACGCCTGAAGCCTGGCTTGCTCTGTCAGGAAAGGGGCGGCCTTCCAAGCGACAAGAGGTTGCCAAAAAGTGACCAGAGTTTGTTCCTGCTCCCCCAGGCCCTTATGTCTGGGGAAAGGACAAAAGCGAAAAGACCCCCCAATCTCCTAAGAGGAAGGAAGCCGCCCCCCAGCCAACAGCGGATATCTCCAACAAAAAGGAGTTTCCGATAAAGTGCAGAAGAACCACAAGAATAATGGTTCAAAGAGCACTACAAAATCCTCCCCAAGAGATGATCATCTCCTCTTTGATGAGGAAGATATGAGTCTCCTGTTGACTGCTGTAGTCACAGCAGTAGCAACAGCCCTTGGGAGGTCGAGTGAAGAGGCTGAGAAGGCAGTTACGGTCGCCATGATGGCAATGACCAGGACTGTCATAGTCCTGAAGGGAAGGAAGCTGGAGAGAGCCGAACCAGCCCCACCCTCACCCCAGGACGAGACTCCCTTCCCCACTCCAACCCAGGCCATACCCTCACAGGCAGAGCCAAACCAGGCTGAATCTGTGCAGCCAGAGCCAGAGCACGCTGACCTTGCCCAGGCAAGGCCAGCAAAGAAAAACACAGAAAAAGCCTGAAAGAGAAAAGCCCAACAAACCAAAGTCAGAGCTAACATAGGCTCTCCACCCCCCAGTGGACCCAGGGATAGCCTGACAACAGACGAAGAGCCCTCGACCAGCGAGGACTTCGCAATAGAGTTGTCAGACTCAAACACCCATCAATCCGAATACGACGATGTCTCTGATGTAACTCTCTCCAAGTAACATCATGACACACAATCTAAGCAAACTACAGTGGAACATCAATGGCTTCTCCACAAGGAATGCCATCCTCGACGCAATAGTGCAATCAAGGAGCACTGACATTGTCATGCTCCAGGAGACATTAACAGTGGGACCTGTTTGCTTCTCCGGGTATCATGACTTCATGCTGCCACACATTGATGGCAAGAGAGGCTTAATTACCCTTGTCAAAGCAATAATCCCCTGCTCTGCAATAGCCGATGCACCATACTGTGGAGACGATATAGAATCTCTTGCCGTCGAGATTCACCTGCTACACAATGTGTACAGCTGGCCAAGCTGTAGAAGCTTTGACATGCAGCACATGACCGAGTGATCATAGGGGGAGATTTCAATGCACACTACCCCATCCTGGCTCCCTGCTGGGCACCGGATGCGGCTGGCTATCACATAGCCAACGTGCTTGAGACATTCCCTCAATACCCAAGAGCCAACGCATGTCAGGGGAGGGTCCTAGACCTCACCTTGGCCACTGTGACTCTGGTGGAGAGGATTAGCCGATGGGATCTCGTACCCCATCATTTTCCACCTAGAACTAGCAGGTGAGCTTGCACTCTTGCAACTCATCAACAAGTCCTGGGAAACATCCACTCTACCCCACAGTTGGAAGAGGCTACCATAGTTCCCATCCCCAAACCAAAGGAGCCAGGAAAGTACTGCCCCATCTCTCTCCTCAGCCATCTGGCCAAGACAGCCAAGAGGATGGTACTAAACAGGCTTCAATGGAAAATGGAACCCCCACGTTCTTGAACACAATAAGCATGGGCACGTCTGTGGTAGTATCCCTTGACCTGGAGAAGGCTTTTGAATTAGCAAGTCCTGATCCAGAAGGGAATCTGAGGAAAGCTCTTGGCTTGGATAAGTGACTACTTTAGGAACAATACAGCCAGAGTCAAATTCCAAGGTCACCTATCACAGCACATGCCACTAGAAAATGGAATGCCACAGGGTGGGGTTCTCAGTCCAGCCCTATTTAAGACATTAATGTCCTGCATCCTCAACATAAACCTCCCAGTGGGGTGTGTGGGTTGTGATAATGAAGTGAGTTGTGATAATGAAGTGAGTTGTGATACTTATGTGAGTTGTGAGTGCCATATTGTGATGCTGCCATATACAGGATATGATGACAATATTATCGTACCTATATTGTGATAATTATATGATTAATTACATATATACTGTCTTTTGTGTGATATGTTACACCATGTGAAATATTGAAGATTATGTTTAGTTTATATTGCTGTGTAGCATATCGCCTATGTAAAAGAGTGAGATTCTCTGTACAATTTGTAGAGTCTGAAGGAGCCAGTACCAGCATCCCACCTCCCACAGATATTACTACATTGCTCCAGTGGATAATACAGAGGGATGAAAAGAGGGAAGAAGCACGTCGGAAGGAGGAGGAAGATCGTTGCAAGCAAGAAGAAACCCGTCAGAGGAAAGAAGAGGAAGATCGTTACAGGCGAGAGGAAGCCCGTTGGAAGGAAGAAGGAAGCCCGTCGGAAGGAAGAGGACGCCCGTCGGAAGGATGAGGAAGCTGCCCGTTTTCAGGAGCTGATACTTCGCCTCACTCCCCAGCAGCTCGTAGATTCAACTGCGAGTTCGCCAGTGAACAATTCTGCTGCGTCCAAACGCTTCTCACACTCCGCCGACCCCGAAGGCAACAATACAACCTCCGAAAGTATTACCAGCCGATGCGAGTCCCCAACATTTCCGGGAATGGAAGCGTGAATGGTCCGATTATGCTGTCATGGTGGATCTCCTCAGTCTGCCATCATCAAAGCAGCATATACAGCTACGCATGTGCCTTACACCTGAGATGCGACGGGTGCTGGAGCACAAGTTAAACATGCCCGCAGACCCAACATGCTCAGTAGATGATGTGCTGACAAAGCTCGAGGGGCATATAAAAAATGCCAGTAATGAGGCGCTGCGACGGAAGGCCTTCTCCGAGTGCAAGCAAGCAGACGGCGAGTGCTTCGATGACTTTTGGATACGGCTGAAATCTTGTCACAGGAGATAGATCTTTGCAAGGCTCAGGACCATACATGCTATGAGCAGTGGATGAAACACGGCATACTAATGGGTATACGTGATGAGGAACTTACCCAGAAGCTCATTCAGATGGACTGTTCAGCGACATTGCAAGATGTTTTGGAGAAATGCAGGTCTCATGAATCATCAAAGACAGCATCATCTGCTTTGAGGGACACAGTTTCATCTCGTGCTGTTTCTCAATATAAAAGAGATAAAAAGGCTGCCCTGAAGCAGAAGTCTAAGATGAGACCAAGCTCACCTTTGCCTAGTAAAGTCTGCAACTGCTGTGGTCGTCAACATGAAAAAGGTCTATGCAGAGCCACTACTTCCACATGTCATGCTTGTGGCAAGAAAGGCCATTGGAATTCTACTGCAAAGTGTCCTGCCAGGAATGCCAGATGTAAGGTCTGCAATCGGCAGGGACACTATGATAACTGCTGCCCAAAGAAACGGTAGGCTAAGAAGACAAAAGAAGAGGACACAAATCAGAACTTGAAAGTAGTAAGTTCTGTATCCCCTTCAGTGTCACATGCCAGAAGTGTCACCTCTACTGCACGACCTAAACCTCAGCCTTCCCCTAAAGTCTGCGTATCTATTCAGCATAATG
>NC_051397.1:18825193-18827693 GCF_015228065.2 Penaeus monodon
TGATGATGATAATGATGCATATTATGGACAGAATAATAACTAAAATGATTCTGATAATAATAATAATAATAATAATAATAATAATAATAATAATAATAATAGAAATAATAATAAAGTACCCAAAAACTACAGGCCTATCACATGCCTCCCTACAACATATAAAATATTGACATCAATCCTAACAGAGAAATTATATGAACACCTTGAAACAAACAATCTCCTCCCTACTGAACAAAAAGGATGCGAGAAAGGAAGTTACGGCTGCAAAGATCAACTCCTAATAAACAAAGCTATTCTCGAAGAAGTAAAATCCAGAAAGAAAAACTTAACAGCTGCATGGATAGACTACAAGAAAGCTTTTGATTCTGTGCCTCATGACTGGATTCTCAAATGCCTGAGTATTTACGAGATCTCACCAACACTCAGCCAGTTTCTGACCCAGAACATGAGACAGTGGAGCACGACTCTAATCTTAAACCACACAGAGGGCCAACTGAAATCAAGACCGCTTAACATCAACAGTGGTATATTCCAAGGCGATTCCCTCTCACCCCTGCTGTTCTGTGTGGCACGAGCTCCACTGTCATCACTGCTAAATGAGACTGGATATGGCTACAATACACGATCCGGAGAAAATCAATCATCTCTTCTATATGGATGATCTTAAGGCCAACGCAAAGAACGACAAAGAGCAAACAGGTATCCTCCACACTGTAAAAATCTTTAGTGATGACATCCGAATGGAGTTTGGCCTTGAGAAATGCGCTAAAGCTACCTTTAAAAAAGGAAAGTTAACAAACAGCCAGAACATCCAGATTGACATCGACACGACCATCAAAGAACTCGATCCAGAAGATTCTTACAAGTATTTAGGAATAAATGAAGGAGATGGAATCCAGCATGCGATGATGAAGGAAAAGATCGGGAAAGAATATTATAGACGGATACGAATGGTCACCAAATCAGAACTTAACGCTACCAACAGAATCAATGCCATCAATACATTAGCAGTACCAGTCGTTACCTACAGCTTCAATATAATAGACTGGACTGAACAAGAAATACAGAATCTTGACAGAAAGACCCGCAAGATTTTATCAGCCGAAAGAATGCACCACCCAAAAGCAGACGTGGACCGCATGTATATCCCAAGATCAGAAGGCGGAAGAGGTCTAATCCAGCTCGAATCAACCTACAAAGCAACCACCATCGGATTAGACACATACCTGCAAACCAAAGACGACACTCTCCTAAAGATTGCAACAGAACATGAGAAGCAAAAAAAGAAATACTCCATAGTGAAACAATCATCTAAATTCAAGAACCAAATAAATGCACCCGAAACAACTAAAGACGAGAAGGATACTGCAACATCATATGCAAAAAAAGTGAAGAAAAAAAACAAGAAGGGTTGCAGAAACAACTAAAAGCAAAGTGGAAAGAAAAAGAGATGCACGGACAGTATGCCAAACGCCTGGAAGATGGAGATGTAGATCAACACCAAAGTAACAAATGGCTAAAAACATCAGGATTGAAATCAGAAACTGAAGGACTCATTATTGCAGCCCAAGATCAAGCCATCAAAACCCAATACCTCCAAGCAAAGATCATCGAGAATGGCAGCGACCCAAACTGCAGAATATATGGTCGATTCCAAGAAACAGTTGACCACATCACATCCGGATGCCCTGAGCTAGCCAAGACGGAGTACTTGCACAGACACAACAAGGTTGCAGCTTACATACACTGGAATATCTGCAAAAGCCAGAACATACAAGTAACAGAAAAATGGTACGATCATAGCCCAGAAACCATGTCCATTCCGACTGACAAGAACACTTTTGTCAAAGTTGTAGAGAAGCTATCAAAGTATAAAGATCTGGAAATCGAGATCGAACGAATGTGGGATATAAGACAACAACTGTGCCAGTAGTAATTGGAGCTCTCGGGATCATAAAGAAAAGGACAGAAGATCTCATCAAGAAAATCCCTGGTAACATCAAACTGCAAAAGCTTCAGAAGGCCACACTATTCGGCACTGCACATATCCTTCGCAAAGTGCTATCCATGAAGTAAAAGCAACATAACCCTAGGACCATAGAATGGACCCGGTTATGCTCGCTAAAAGCAAGCTATGTAAATAAATTTAAGATAATAATAATAATAATAATAATAATAATAATAATAATAATGATAACAATAATGATAATTGTAATAATGATAATATCAATAACAAAAAATAGCAGTAGTAATGATAACGATCATAATAATAAGGATAATAGTAATAGTAGTAGTAGTAGCAGCAGTGTTAGTAAAAGCAGTATTAGGAGTAGTAGCAAGGGTAATAATATTGATTATAAAGATAACAACAATAATAATGATAATGATTATGACAGTATTGGTGGAATGATAACAATGATAATAATAATGATAATAATAATAGTAATAAAGAGAAGTATAAGAAAACGAATTATCATTAGTATCACTGTTATTAATATGA
>NC_051397.1:18847693-18850193 GCF_015228065.2 Penaeus monodon
GACATCTGGCCTGTGGTTGTGTCCCTCGAACAAGTACCTATTTATCTGTTTTCATTTCCTTACCAGTCAAGTCGAACCTTTTTTCTGCCTTTTTTCTTCTCTCCTCTTCACAATACGCAATTGTAGGTGCGGATGCCTTTTAATGCATTCGTTATAGACTTTTAAGCGTTTTTTTTTTTTTTTTTGTGTGTGTGTGTGTGTGAACACTTCAATTCTCATTCTCATTTACATTTTTCGGTTCTATTTTTATTTTTTCTTCCTGATCTGTTTTGTCCCTTTCCCTTTATTTAAAAATCATCTTGAACATAAAGTACCGAGTGCCCACGGAGAGTGTGTGTAAAAACCTCGGCTATCTTACTGTGTAGTGTAGTAGGGTAATGTCTATGAGATAGTTAGATTCCAGTTGCACCACTCCTTTAATGGCGTGTGTATGGTGGGTTTATGCTGGCCCCCGTTTCATACCCGGAGTGACCTAGGTTCGAGGCCTAGTCAGGGAGGATTGTTATATATATAAAGTAGTTTTAATGATAAAGTTGATCAAAGGCATTCCGATTTAATGCCTACTTGTCTGAACCTTTCTGATTAGAAAAATGGAAGCATTTTGAGCCGGAATTTGCTACTATCAAATGAATGCTATAGTCTTAGCAGCTCTGGGATCAGGAATTACAATATGCATACTACACTTAATAAATCAATGACAAAAAATTATATGCAGAAAAGATACCAAATACAGTACATGCAGTGTTAATAAATTATTTTACCAGTTGATAAAACCCCACAATGTATTTAATACGAAAAAATCCATGATTTTAAATGCAAATATATTTATTTTCTTAATGTGATTGATCTTCGTCCCGGTTCCGTTGAGTGGCGTTGATAATGACATATAGATGCTTCGAACTAGCACAGTCAGTGACTGAGGACATGCTCTGTATGTGAAAATAGCAAATGCAAATGTCCAGCAGGTTAGGTTGGAGGATTATGGATTCCTTGTAGTCGTTCAGTAACTCTTTCAGCTCCTTGAACTGTGATTTCAATGAGGTCAACTCTTCTTCAGTTTCCATTCAATCTCAGGTTAATACAAATGGAAACAAGGGCTAAGAGACTAGTATTGTGCATTTTGATCATATTCTTAAATCAAATGTACTTCCTGCCATGTATTGTCTCCCCATTTTCCTTTTGTTTAGTTTCTTAAAAGCGAGTGTCGAAGGCTGCCTGCGTTATCAGATGTACATACATTGTTGTTTTTGATTTACGAGATATAAAAAAACATTCAAAAATATTTTTGTTACAAGACTACTTTGTAAATACCTTATTACTAAAATCGGTCAACTTCTACGATTTCCTAGCGTCTTTAGTCACTTTAGAAGATCTTAATATAATTCTTAAAGCTCTTTATCGAAGGAATATCTTAAGTAGTAGAGTGTCCTAAGTCCTGACGGTACAATTCTATGATAAAAAGCAATGAACAATTAACGAAGGCAGAGGCATCATCCCTACAAGGTCGCTGCCGAATCTAGACAGAAGGTTAATTCTCTCTCTCTCTCTCTCTCTCTCTCTCTCTCTCTCTCTCTCTCTCTCTCCTCTCTCTCTCTCTCTGACACACACATGCACACATTGTAAGTAACAGTTAACCGTGCAAATCTTAAGATCACTACAGTGAAGATACGTTAATCTGTGTAAATATGTTTTTGTTTTTATTTTTTTTTTTTTATTTTTTTTTTTTTTTAGTTTTTTTTATTAGTTTATGTAATTTTTCCTTTTTTTCTTTTTTTTAGTTTTTTTTTTTTTTATTTTTTATTTTTTTTTAATTTTTTTTTTGTTTTTTGTCTTTTTTTTTTAATTTTAGAAAAGGATGATTTACCTGAAGATTCGTTTTATAGTGCATGAGTATAATGTAAACATCGTTGAGGAACATAACACAGACACACATACACACAAAGTAGAGATGGCATATTAAGTCAGTACTTCAGGCAAAGTACTCTGAAATGCTTCTAAGACGAATGGTATGGGTGAAGGTGAATGACGCATTTGATAAGAAAAAACCGTCACTAGCACTAGAACAAAAAAAAAAAAAAAAAAAAAAAAAAAAAAATAATCTTTAAAGCTTAAAAGCTAGGTGCATTCTCCGCTCGGACGAAGTTGTAGGTTTACATTGCGTTTATTTTTTGTATGGTGTACATACCCTTCAGAATATAACTTTTATGATTGTTGTTTACTAATTTTAGAGTAAGTATGCTTCTTCTTGTGGTGCTTAAAAGCTGAAATAAAGAATTAATAAATTAAGTGATGTATTTTCTGTTTCGTTTGCTCTAAGACTAGCTTACTACATCATAAGCATAAAGAAAGTTTGCGAGATAAACATTAAGAAACACCAAAATGAAGAGAGTAGCACCGATTTTCTTATAGACAACCCTAGAAAGAAGACGAAGGAAAAAAAAGGCTTGTTAGAGTTCATAGATATAAAACACGTGAACAGAATCAAGGCAAAAAATATCTA
>NC_051397.1:18855193-18872524 GCF_015228065.2 Penaeus monodon
TACTACTAATCCGCTTCTACTACACTACTACTCTCTTGCTTCTAACCATAGTAATGCTATGACTATTACTGTTCATATCTCTCCACTTAAAACTACTATCTGTCTTCTTTTATGTATGAAGAGGACTCATAAACTGGTTTCCAAGCCATGCCGTAAATAGATCTGTGGAAGCAATAGCAATCTATTTCGCTAGACCTGGAAGTCTGGCCATCCTTTCGGCTTCCAGTTTGACTCGTCCGTTCCTCACGGAGGGGGGGGGGGGGGGGGAATGTGAACGGGAACTCCCTTTGTAGCTTTATATTGGTCCCTAAGCCTCTCCTGCCTCACAGGAGTACAGGGCTCCTATCACACGATGACATTGGTAGTAAGATAGATGTGCACCATTACAATTAAATAACAATATTGATAATAATAAGGACCATAATGATGATGATAATACTGATAATGATAACAGTAATACTGATACTGATAGCAGTAATAATGCAAGCAATAATAATAACAATAATGATATTAATAATAATAAACAACACAACAAGAATTAATAATAGAGAATAAAATTAATAATAAGGATAACAACAGTAACAATAATGATAATAATAATTAGTAAAATCAGCGCGCACGCTCACACAAAGATCGCCGCATGCGAGGAGCGTGGGTGCATCCATGCACACCCGCATCGACCGGCACGTTGTGTGAGCGTGCGCGCTGATTTACATAATTAGGTAAATCAAACCTAGATACGGGAGGGGGAGTTTATGGATGCGTATGAGTGGGTTGGAACCACCAACAATGGATGCCTAAAACAACTACTCCCCTGGGGAGGAAATAACGCTTAGCGAACCATTATAAAGACTTAGTAGGTATATAAGTCCACGGGGCGTCAAGTGGTACGTCAAAGACAGTGCCTTGGGGCCTGGAAATGCCAGTGGGGTTTGGTGTTGATATCCAGCTTTAGCAATGGGGCTAAAATGTACTCGCTTCTGAGTGAGAGTAGGAGTGGGTGATGACCGCTTCGCCGGTCACAGGGATCAACAAAGGGCGATCCCAGGACAGGACTAAGCCTAACTCTTCCATTAATACAAATCCGCCAGGTTACAAGGACGGGATAGTTCCCACCCCTGGCCCTGCGGTTCGACCATCTTGTACTACCCCCCCAATCCCTTGGGGGGGCTTAGGAGGCGGAGACTGGGACCCAATGATGGGGAACTTCCCAACCTTGGGACTCAGCCCTCGACTCAACTAATTTTGCATGGTCTTATTTTCTTCCCCACTTTTCGTTCTGTCCTTCACCAAACCTTCTGCTATCCACCTAATAAGGTGTGAGAGCCGTGCTGAAAGGATGAAAGGAGACTTTTGTGCCAGTCCTGAACGGCCTGAGGAGCCCATGGGCCGGTATTCCCATGATTTTTCAGACCTTACCACCTCAAGGGGACCCGGGGGTGCGGAATGTTTTATCCCAACATAATCAGGCGTTACCATGGCCAGCAATGAAAACTTCACTCCACTATTAGGCGCAATGAGGCTTGCCCTTTATAAAATAGCCCACCGATGTAAACCAACCCGATTCCTGACCACAGGGGCTCTCCTTTCCTTCTCCCTCCCTTCTACACGGGCCTCCGAACACTGCAACAACTACCACCTAATCAATGCCTACTATCAGTAGCCCAACAACCAATCTAAGAAACATTTCCACTATACCAGCACGCTCAACTTCATCACCTCTACCCCCACAACCTCCAACATCAACCACCCCATCCTCCCTTATTAATACCTTACAGCCTTATTGCCCACCTCCCCATAACACTACCTCCCTCAACACTACTCCATCTTCGTCACGCCCCCGCCCTTCGACTACCCCTATCTCTACAACAATTTTGAATACCCTCTTCAGCGCAGCCAAATGGGACCGATTTTTCGTGATCCCTCCCACAGCTCCCTACTCTGACAACACCCTTCTCTTCCAACAATGTCTTCAAAAACAAGTAGGTAAAGTCTCTTTCCGTAGCCGACCCGACCGCTCCCGTCTTGTCACAGTAACATCCGAAAACCAAGCTATAGCATTAACAAAACTAACAGACCTATATGGTAACCCCATCCTTGCAGAACCCCATCCAACCCTCAATACTTGCACTGGAACAGTTTCAATCTCCCCAGCAAATTGCCCAGTCTATAACAAAGATTGGTCAGATTGTGGAGATCTACTTGCCTGTCTTACAGACTATGATGCAACATCAGTGCAATACTACTCCATTCCCCCCAGAGGTCATCGAAAGAAACCTACTAACATAGCCAAAATTACCTACCGTAGACATGACCTTCCTATTAACGTCTACATAGGAGGAGAATCCCTCCCTGTTCGTCCATACCAACCTCCTCCACGTCAGTGCCAAAACTGTTGGCGTCTAGGACACCCAGCCAAACATTGCCGTTCCACAGCCAGATGCCCACTATGTGCTCAACCTGGCCATACCCGATCTAACTGCCCTGCACAATCACGCACATGTGCCAACTGTGGCGGCCCCCATAATGTATTTTATAGGGGCTGTCTCACCTAAAAATCTGAGTCTGAGGTAGCAACTCTCAGATTCAAACTTGGACTCACACTATGTGAAGCCAGACAAGAAGCACGTCGACGTGGTTTCTCTTACTCCTTACTCCAGTAATACTGCTTACTCTACTAATACTGCTCACTCTACCAATTCTCCTAAACCCACCCCCCCTACATCTAACCCCCCCTCTTCTACCTCCTACCTTCCCCAGTCACTCTTTTGCCATCCTAAATCCAGACACTCCAATCTCTACTACAGATATTTCAATCACCACTACAACCCCAACACCTTCCCCTCTCCCTCCTCGCACAACCCGTAACAGACAGAACAAACGTTCCACCCCCTCTTCCCCTACCACACAATCACCTCCACCTACCTTTGCTCCTATGCTTGAGACACCAGTCCTCTCTTCCTCCCCTCACAAGAAATCCTTTATCCCCCAAAACTCCCCAACCAACTCCTCAGAAGAAACCATTGAAAATATTCAAGATTACCTAATGAAAACTGACACTCAACCTCCAAATCTTACAACTCCTGCTCCTTCCACACACCAACTAACTGCTGATATCCATCCTCCTCCTAACGATATCCCCCTACACCCAATCCTCCTACCCCCTCCCAACACAGACCCTCCATCTCCTAATACCCCTCCTAGTAGAACACCAACTCCCACACCTCTCCCATCTCAGACCTCTCAATCCTTTTCCCACCCTCTAGCTGCTTCCCCCTCAAAATCTCCAACACGTACTACAATCTATATAAGTAAAGTATAACTATCCTTCATTGGAATATTCGCGGTTTCCGCTCCCACAGACCTGACCTTCGTCATATCCTTTCCTCTTATAATCCATCTATTGTATGCCTTCAAGAGACCTTTCTTACACATCCTCCAATACCAATCCCCAATTATCATTTTGTCTCTTCCCCGCATTCCCTTTGTCTCATCCATACTTATCAATCAGAAAACACCTTATGTCACACCTCCTTTTCAAACCAATGTCCCTTGCACAGTTATCCGTATCTTCCTTCATCGTTGGATCACAGTGATTTCAGTCTACTTCTCCCCTTCCCACCCCATTGACTTTGTTGCTTTTGAAAATCTAATTTCCCAACTTCAACCACCTTTCCTCATAGTGGGTGACTTTAACTGCCGCCACACTCTATGGGGTGATTCTATCACAAACTCCCGAGGCTGATCTCTAGAGCGCTTCCTCTCCACAGCTGACCTTACTATTCTAAATTCAGATCGCCCCACACACTTTGATACACGCGCACAATCTTTTTCATGCATTGACCTCTCTCTATGCTCCCCTTCTCTTCATTTAAATTTCCACTGGTCAGTCTTAGACCACTTTCCCTATAGTGACCACTTTCCAGTTCTCCTTTCTCCTACTTCATACGTACCACTCCCTAACTCCCCCCGCTGGTGCTTTGATAGAGCCGACTGGCATACTTTCACTTAACTCTATGCTATTCATACCCCTCCATCCTCCCTCGCCTCCATTTCAGAAATGATACAGTATTTCACAAATAGTCTTAAGAGCTGCACATACAGCTATCCCTCGAACCTCAAGACCATATACCTCCAAATGTATTCCATGGTGGAATTCTGATTGCACTAAAGCACTTCGCTTAAAACGTGCAGCATGGAACAGTTACCGCTACAAGAGAGGTACTCCAAATCAACTCAGCCCTTATCTCCTTTAAAAGAGCATCTGCCTATCTCCGTCGTACAATCCGGAATAGTAAAACAAATAGCTGGCGAAATTATGTTTCATCAATTACATCCTCTACATCTATCTCAAATGTTTGGCACCGAATTCATAAACTATCAGGCAAACATCCCCCCCATCCTGCCCCTGTCCTCCATATTCGAAATACCCTCATTTCTGACCCTCTCCAAGTCGCTAATGAACTGGGTGATTATTTCAGCCAGGTCAGTAGTGGTTCTCATCTTTCTCCACACTTCTCTTCTATTAAGACCACCAGAGAACGTACCCCCATTACCTTCACCCCATCTTCTGATGAGTCCTATAATGCCCCATTTTCTTCCTCTGAACTCATTACTGCCCTACAATCATGCCGTAACACTCATGAAGGCCCTGACGGTATTCACTACCGTATGCTCTGGCAACTCCCATCTTCCTCCTTATCCTTCCTATTAAAAATTTACCACATATGGACATAAGGAAATTTCCCTTCTAATTGGCGAGAAGCTCTTATCCTTCCCTTCCTGAAACCCAATAAATCGGGTACCCTTCCTCAAGACTATCGCCCCATCGCACTAACTAGCTGCTTGTGCAAACTATTAGAACGAATGGTGAACCGCTTAATGTGGTATCTTGATCTCACAATCTTCTCTCTCCTTCCCAATTTGGTTTTCGCCGTGCCGGATGCACAGCTGACCCCCTTGCTCATTTTGAGACATATATTACATCTGCATTTGCACGCCATGAATCCATACTAGCTATTTTTTTTTATCTAGAAAAAGCATATGATACGACATGGCGGTACCATATTCTCCAACAATTGTCCTCTCTAGGCATACGTGGAAACATGGGTGTCTTCATAAAGTCCTTCCTCTCCCAATGCACTTTCCAGGTCAAAATCGCCTCTGCCACATCATCTTTCTTTCCCCAAATCGAAGGTGTCCCACAAGGCAGTGTGCTCAGTACCACTTTATTCCTTCTTGCTGTTAATGATATTGTCTCAGTTTTACCACCAGGAGCCCGGTCATCACTATATGTTGATGATTTAACCATCTATGCCTGTGACACATCCATACCAAATCTCTACCAATTTCTTCAATCTGCAATCTCATCAGTATCTTCCTGGGCCACAAACCATGGCTTCCGCTTTTCTACCTCTAAATCTTTCTCCATTCTTTTCTCTCGCTCACGTGTAGGTCCCCTACCCCCACTCTTCTTATATGGCACTCCACTCCAATGCCGTTCCTCTGGCAAATTCCTAGGTGTCATTTTTGACTCCAAACTGTCCTGGTGAGACCATATTCTACACATTAAAGAAAAAGCTCTCCGCCATCTTCGAATCTTAAAAACTCTATCCTATATATCATGGGGCTCAGATCGCAAAGCTCTCCTTATCTTCATGTTACTTTGATCCTCTCCACTCTTGATTATGGATGCCATATCTACTCCTCTGCCTCAACTTCTCTCCTTGCCCATCTTGATACAATCCATCACTGTGGTCTTCGCTTAGCACAAGGCGCCTTTCGCTCCTCTCCAGTTGAGAGTCTGTACACTGAATCAGGCATACCATCTCTATCTCGACGTCGTGCCCTTCTCTCTCTCCGATGCTATGTTCGATTCCACCAATTTTCCCTCACTAAACTAACTATCCCACAACCCCTACTTCTTACCTTAGCTTCATCTCCACGATTACCTACTCCTTTCTCCACTCGCATGGATACCCTCCTCTCCCATTCCCCTTTCCCCCATCTCCAACCTCTCCCGTTCTCTGTCCATTCCGTCCCTCCATGGCTTATACCTCACCCCCATATTTGCTCTTCTGTTTTCCCCGACCCACCAAAATCAAATATCCCTCCTACTGTCCTTCTCACACATTTCCTTGACCATGTCTCCACTCATTCCTCTAGTATTCACGTATATACTGATGGCTCCAAATCCACCTCCGGTGCTGGTTTTGCATTAATCTTCCCAATTCGTACTTTCAAATACTCCCTTCCTCCTGAATCCAGTGTCCTTACTACAAAACTGTATGCACTCCTTTTTGCTCTAAAACACACATACTCACTCTCCTCTTCCTCTTTTACAATTTTTACTGACTCCCGTAACTCATTAACTCTCATAAAGTCAATACACACCACCAACCCCCTTGTTTGTAAGATTCAGAACTGGTTGTTCTACCTGTCCACACGCCATAAAACAATCAAATTTTGCTGGGTGCCCAGCCATGTTGGAATCCCCGGCAATGAACAGGCAGATACACTATCACGCCATGCCTCTGTCCACATCATACCAACCACGCTTCTCGCGTATCCCAGCCACGGATTATTACCCACACTTTAAGACCTTCTTGTATAATCGATGGCAATCTTTTTGGTCAAGCCTCCGCACTAATAAATTACATTCTGTAAAACTATCAATCTCCTCCTGGTCAACTCCATTTCATCGGAACAGACGTTGGGAGACCGCTCTCGCCCGATTACGCATTGGCCACACACGTCTAACACACTTCTATCTGATGTCACAATCTGATCCACCCTTATGTTCCTTATGTAATGTTCCCCTTTCAATCCCACACATCCTATTGTCGTGCCCACATTTTGAAAAAACCCTTACCTCTGCTTTCCCCCACCTATCCTCCCTTCACCGACCTCCCAACCTATCAGACATCCTTACAGAATCCCCCACTTTCTGCTTCAACAACCTATTCTCTTTCCTCAAACGCATACATATCCTTCATCTAATCTAACTCCTTACCACACCCGACCCTAACCTTTTCACTCACCAATTCCTTTACCCAGCTTAGACAACTAATCACTAACTCAACCACCCTTCCCTAACATTAACTATAGTGCTACATGACTTAGATGTCTAGCACATTTCTCTTGCTTTTAACCATTAACCATTCTCTTAATGCTCGAAGTGCATATTGGGCTATTCCAGTAGCACCAGATGATAGACCAAAAACAGCTTTTTCAGATGGTGCTAGAGTGTTCCAGTTCTGCAGGATGCTGTATGGACTTCGTACTGCACCTCGGACCTTCCAGCGTACAATTAACCTCGTGCTTGCAAGTGTTCTCGGTAAGCATACTGCTGCATATTTGGACGACATTGTTGTCTTTTCCAGGGGCTTACAGCAGCATATCAAAGATTTGAAAGAAACCATAGGTTTAATCCATGCTGCTGGCCTAAGACTAAATCCAGACAAATGTGAGGTTGCAGTACGCCACTTCAAGTTTTTGGACACCTCATTTCCGAGGAGGGAATACTACCAGACCCTGATAAAGTCTCCACCATAGCTGATATGCCCAGACTAAGGATGCAAAAGGTGTAAGACGTTTTTTTTTGGGGGCCTCAGGA
Source organism: Penaeus monodon (assembly GCF_015228065.2). Taxonomy (NCBI): domain Eukaryota; kingdom Metazoa; phylum Arthropoda; class Malacostraca; order Decapoda; family Penaeidae; genus Penaeus; species Penaeus monodon. The sequence goes on from NC_051397.1 coordinate 18,862,809, forward strand.
TTCTTTAGGCATCATATTAGAATTATGCTGCTATTGCCTCTCCACTCTTTCAGTTAACTCGCAAAGACGCAAAGTTTCAATGGAACTCTGATGCTCAGCAGTCATTCGACAAGCTTAAGGATGCTTTAGTTTTTTGCCCCAGTCCTTCGTAACTCATGTTATGAGAAGCCTTTTGAGGTACATACTGATGCTTCTAAAGTGGCTGTAGGTGCTTGTCTTATGCAACGGGATGATTCGGGTATTGTCCATGCTGTTGCGTATTATAGCAGGAAGTTACGAGGAGCAGAGATGCGTTACTCGGCAACAGATAGTGAAGCTTTAGCTGTAATGGAAACTGTCAGAGCGATTGACCCATATATTATATGGACGCCACTTTGCTGTTTTTACAGATCACCATCCTCTTTGTTATATATATTCCAGAAAAAACAAGAGTCGTGCGATGTCCCCGGTGGTGTGTCGAGCTACAACACTGACTTCAAAATCGTGTATCGATGTGGCAGTGAACCATAAAGTTCCAGACATGGTCTCACAGGCTGCAGCCATTGCATCGGTACATATTGAAACTTTGGGCCCAACATTGCTCAGGGTAGAACAAATAAAGACCCGTTAATAAAGGAAATCATCACCTACTTAGAAGGTGGACAATTGCCAAAAAGTAAGCTTCCAACATATATCTGTGAGTTTGAAATTAGTCATGGTGTTCTACATCTCCATGAGCAGAGTGATCGCCTTATTCGACGTGTTGTAGTACCAGTACAACTTCAGCAGTCTGCTTTAAGATTGGCACATTGTGCGCCACTAGCTGCACATCCAGGTGTGTTTCGTACCTACACCAAAGCAAAACATTTTTTTGTATTTCCCTAATATGCCCTCCAGACTAAGCAGCTTGTTGGAGAATGTCAAGTGTCAGATCCGGAAGGGCTGTGCTTCAAAGAATGCACCCCTTGCTTCTGCACCTGAAGTCAGTCGTCCTTTGGAACGTGTCTCGGCTGATCTTGTACAATTACCACGGTCTTCACGTGGAAATCTCTACGTGTTGGTAATAGTAGACCACCTTAGCCGTTTTGTAGAGCTAATACCTTTGCCAGACAAAAGGGCTCGTACAATTGCTGAAGCCTTCATAGATGGTTATTTTACTATTTATGGGATACCTCTGGAGCTACAAACGGATGGGGGCGGTGAATTTAATAACAAGCTTATGTCTCTTGTATGTAAGGAGTTACTCATCCAGTTCCGAGTGAGTGCCATATCATCCACCAGGGAAATGGGGTAGTAGAGAGGACAAATAGAGTAATCAAGGCTGCTCTGACTGCAATATGGGCAGATAATGTCCGCACTTGGATGATTACCTTCCCCAGGTAAGATTTGCCTTGAATACCAGTATTCATCGAACTGTAAGGGGTCAACCACTCTACCTTTTACAGGCCATCATGTAGATATTCCTGTAGGATTGGCAAAGCAACCTGTGTATGATGATGATTCTCCTCGCTCGATGCTTCGGGAAAAACTTGGAAGAAGCTTGGAAAGCGGCACAAGAAGCCTCCCACATCGCACGGCAAGGATGGACAAGAGATTACGATCAACGTATCCGGAAGAACCTTTCCTTGCAAGAAGGCTCGTTAGTACTTTGTAAAGCAAACAGACGTCCCAACACTTGGCTCCAAGATGACAGGTCCTGCAAGGGTCATAAAGAAGGCTCCAAGATGACAGGTCCTGCAAGGGTCATAAAGAAGGCTCCAAGATGACAGGTCCTGCAAGGGTCATAAAGAAGGCTCCAAGATGACAGGTCCTGCAAGGGTCATAAGAAGGCTCCAAGATGACAGGTCCTGCAAGGGTCATAAAGAAGGCTCCAAGATGACAGGTCCTGCAAGGGTCATAAAGAAGGTCGGTCCTGTCGTGTACATTGTGAAAGACTTGTATGCAGAACGTGACAAGGAGAAGCGGGTCCACGTGAACCAGCTGAAAATCTATCATCCACCGACTGAATTAACATTACCACATGCTGATGTTGACGAGGAGTTGGGTGATGAGCCAAATGACCCATATGTTCTGGAGCTTCTTGCTGCGGTTTCTTCACTAGATGGCCCGTGCCCAGCAGAATAATCTCCAAGACAGGGAGTTGATTATTATTCTTCGTTCTTATTAGTTTGTGCATTTTAATGTATGTGTAATTGATTTTTTTTTTTTGTACCAGACTGACATGTTGATTGTAGCAAACAATGTACCTGTTTGTATTCTGATTTTGTAAGTTTGTCTAGCTCAGCTTCTTGCTTCCTGCCTCCTGTTGCTGTTTGTTACCAGACCGTTTTCAGTCCACGTATCACTGGTTGTTTAGTTACGTTATATCCTTACCCAGATAGATTTGTGCTTTATAAATGTGCCTGATGCTGTAATACTTTTCAAAGGGACCTTATGGAGCCGAGGCAGATCGAGTTCTGGGAGTCCTTCGCTGCTGTCGGTGTATCGTTGGAACATCTGTCTGTCACGCCAAGACATCAGAAGAACCAATGGTGGGCCGGGCTGATGGATGGAGAGACTGTTTCGCTACTGCAGAATAGCCGTCTTCAGCAGCTCCGGACTTGTTCCCAAGGGGGTGGTTGTAGTAGATGGAAGCTTAAGCTGGTGGTGTTTGCTGCTTGCTGCTGGGTTTAGTTGTTTTTATGCCTGTTTTACTGTTTGTTTTACCTATTTTTCACCTTTTTGTTTCTATTTTGAATGCTTTTTTACTCGTTCATTTATTGTTTTGAGGTTTTACTTCAGTTTACAGTTGTTTATTTTTGCTGTTTGGGCTTATTTAATACACCTCGGTATGTAAAGGCGTGCCCTTCAGAAATTGCCATTTTCCTGCGGACTGCCACCTTCGATAGATGGCGTCCCTGTCGAACCCACATACCCGCTCTACTCTTTCCGAGTGGGTAATTTTTTTGGTTAGCGCCACGACTCCGTTGGTGCAGTAGCTGAAGCAGGTCGCAGGATTTTTCGGCCTTTTTTTTTTTTTTTTTTTTTTTTCTTTCTTTCTGCTCATGATCCACCCACGTAATCTCCGAGGTACAAGTTAAGTATTAAAGTATTACTGATATTTATTAAAGCACTTTAACTGGCACGGGAATAACTATACTTAACATTACTGGTATGTGTGACTGAAAGTTTTGTATTTCCGGCCTTGCTAGTTTTATTTATTTGTCCATGTTGTGGCATGTCCAGTTTTAACTGTTTTATTAATATCAAATAAATGTTTTTGTGTATTGTAAATGTTTGCTACCCTGCACAGTGATACCTCCCATATTTTTTCTAACATATAATTTTAAATCATTTGATAAAGGTAATGGTTTTTAAACATTATTGGGCACTACACTTGTACATAAAGTGATATTGTATAACGAAAGAACTCGTTGTATTATACCTATTTGTAGAGGGAAAAAGACATTTCCCTTAACGTATTTTTACATACTAACTGATATACGCAGTGACGATGTCTATCTCCGACAGTGAGTCAGGGGGCATTGTCGTCGTCGTTCAGTGCGAGGTCGAGACCACCGAAAGATCAGAAGTTAACGTACATTCGACAGATCCATGAAAAGAGGTAATTATTGTGCATTAACGGGTACAAGGGACTTAATAGATTTATATGACATTATGCTTATTTCAAGTATTTCCCCTGAACTTGGTTATTACGGGACATAAGGTGTATATGCAGGCATTTATCCTAAAGAAAAGGAATAAATGGCAACACAACTTTTGGTCAAAGTCACACGAGTATAGGGCAGCCAACCGCGCTCTGGATGTTTCGCTCCCCTTCTAAGTAAACTGGCATGTTGACAGGTCCCTTTTTACCAGGTCTCTATTCAGTACAACTGTCGCACACTAAGAACATAACCACTGCCTATAATACCTAACGATAACCGATTCGTGAGAACCAATGGATTGAATAATTCACAATATGTGTAATTCTGGGGTAATGATGCAGTCCTGTGGGGAGCCCCTGTGGTGTCTAGCTCGGCCCAAATGACCCTGTTCGTGGACATCATGAAATGTCTCCCCAACATACTCTAGATTTTAACATTGTTAGGGACATTAAAGTTGCATTATTAATAGCCTTATTTAATTCTCCTAAAGGTAGATTACGTATTTAACTTCTGTTCTTATCTCTTAAATGAACAATACACCAATCAATACACAATTTACATTTAAAATGGAGGGAAATTTTTTTATCTTTCTACATTATAATCATGACATCTTTCATCTACCGAGACTAACCAGTCCTAATCAAACTTCCCAAATTTATTATACTCGCTACCGATCTCGTGAGAAACCCAAAATCTATTGTAAACACTTAGCCATCAAAAATATACTTGTAATATCTGCAAGGGAGCCAGTGATGAACGGCCTGGGGGAGCCCCCTGTTTAGTTGTCTAGCTCTTAGCCCAAGGGGACCCTGAGCGATGAATAGTTTCTCTCCCAACACTCTAGACTTTATACCATTGTTAGGGACAATAAAGCTTGCCCCTTCATTAAATAGCCTCACTTCAAATTCTCCTGGTTCCTTGACTCCAGGCTCTCCAACCATGACTCTGAACACTGCTACTACTATCCTCTCCTTAATGCTTGCTATCACATCATCCACCCAGGTCAATACCCAACCTACAGGAGACGTTCCTCCTCTCCCAACATCCTCTATTTCATCTCACCCCCATATTTTTCTTCATCAAACTACCCCATCCCCCCTTTATTACTACTAATCAACCTTACTGTCCACTTCTCCGCAATACTTCCTCTCTCAACACTACTCCCTCTTCTACACGCCTCCTCCCCTCTACTGCCACCTCTACAAACATTTCAAATAGTCTGTTTACCCCAACCAAATGGGCTTTATAGACTTCACTGACAAACCCATTCCTGTCCAACCTCATCCCACCCTCAATACTTGTCCCGGAACTGTTTCCATCCCCCCAACAAACTGAAACTGTCTGCGACAAAAATTGGTCTATTTGTAAAGACTTACTTTCCCCTGCCTCATGGCTCACATGATGCAGTATCAGTGCAGTGCTACAAAATTCCTTCTAGAGGCCGTCGTAAGTCCTCCACCAATATTGTCAAAATTACTTTCCATAGACATAATGTCCCCCTTTAATGTTTATATTGGCGGAGATCCCTTCCTGAACGACCATGTCAACCCCGTCAATGGCAGAATTGTTGGTGTCTAGACCATCCTGCCAAACACTGCCGTTCCACAGCCCGATGCCCTCTATGTGCCCAAACCTGATCATAATCGATCAAACTGCTCTGCATAGTCACGCACATGTACCAAAGTATTTTTTAGAGGTTGCCTACCTGCAAGTTTGAGCCTGAAGTGGCAACTCTCAGATTCGAGACTTGGCCTCACTCTACGCGAAACCAGACAGGAAGCACGTCGACGAGGTTTCTTGCTCACACCCTACTCCAACAATTGTTTCCCTTTCCTCCCCAAAGATGTTTCTACATCCCCCCCAGCCATTCAAAATCCTGACACCCAGCCTCCTCCACCACTCCCGACACTCTCTGCTCCCATTCCTTCTACACTCAAAGTAACTACCGACATCCACCCTCCTCCTACTCATGTTCCCCCAACACCTCTTCCTCCCACTCTCACCCAACACATCCTATTCCCCCTACTTCGTCCCGTATCACCCCCCCCCCTCCTCCTAACTTATCATCCCTCCAGCTTCCCTCTGTATGTGACCCTTTGTTACAGCAACCCCCTTTCCTAGATTCTCTCCCTCTTGACATTCTCACTGAATCTGTGATCTAATTGCCCTTAACCCTTTCCCCTTTTGCTAATCCCTACCTTACCCTACGGATATCTTTGCAAAATCTCACACATCTTCCTTTGTCAGCTTCGATCAAATCAAACCCCTACGTTCCTGAATTGCTATACTTCTGACGTGTAGCACATGTAATCACCAAGTGTTAATAAAGGGGGCAAAATCCCCCTTTATTAATACTTGCCAACTAATAGAAAACGCCCACATGAGAGCTCTGGCTGTGTGAGGGTGTTGTGGATGTCTCTAAGCGGAGATATTTCAATGAATATTTTCGTCATTTCGCTGTAAATATGAAGCCGTTGCAACTGTACATGTGTTGATTATGACTCTATTTCTTGTGTTCCAAAAGATGGCAGTGTTAATCTCTATGCGTCGCTCTCAGTAACATAACAAAATTAATTTAGGTCCAACGTACATGTTTCACTCTGCATACTAATGGAGTGAGAGTGTGAGTGAGTGTTGAGTGTGAGTGAGTGTTGAGTGTTGAGTGTTGAGTGTGCGAGTGAGAGTGAGAGTGAGAGTGTGCGAGTGAGAGTGAGAGTGTTGAGTGTGCGAGTGAGAGTGTTGAGTGTGCGAGCGAGCGAGAGTGAGAGTGTGCGAGCGAGTGAGAGTGAGAGTGTGCTGAGTGAGTGAGAGTGAGAGTGTGCTGAGTGAGTGAGAGTGAGAGTGTGCGAGTGAGAGTGCTGAGTGAGTGAGTGTGCGAGTGAGAGTGAGAGTGTGTGTGAGTGAGAGTGAGAGTGTGCGAGTGAGAGTGAGAGTGCTAAGTGAGTGAGAGTGAGAGTGTGAGAGTGAGAGTGCTGAGTGAGTGAGAGTGAGAGTGTGCGAGTGAGAGTGAGAGTGTGCGAGTGAGAGTGTGAGTGAGTGTGAGAGTGAGAGTGTGAGTGTGTGAGTGTGTGTACATGCTTAATAATGAACCTGCTCATGACATGCATTACGCCATAAAACTTATGACTTCGGTTTATGGTCTTATAACTCTTATTTGCACTTCATCCTTTCATTTGGTTTAGAAAATAAACGTAATGATGGATCACAACAACAGTAACAACGGTAATAGTAGTAAGAATAATAACTAATATGGTAATTCTTTACAGTACGGACGCACTCGTCAGAGACTAATTCCCCTACTCCACGTCACAAACTTTATTCAACAGTCGAAGCTGCCGTGACTGGGCGTGCCCGAATGCCCGAGGGGAGGGTTGATGGGAGCCTCTGCCCCCAGTACCCCCCGGGCATTGTCTTCCCCTCGGTATATACGGCAAGATAGAGCTGGAACTCAGGGGCACCGACTGGGTGAGAGCGGCGCTTTCCGCAGTCTTCCCTTTCATTGTCGGCAAACTATTTCGTGTACTGACGACTTAAACTTTTGTTCTCTACAAGAATATCATCATCACTTTGCCCTAGCTCATGTGTCCGTACCGTAAAGACTGACTTATGTAACAATGTTTTGCAGGGTCATCATTCATTGATTATTAGACAATATAACATTATACAGCTAAGAAATTATCAGTTTATATATATATATATATATATATATTATATATGTTTATATATATATATGTATATATATACATATATATGTATATATATACATATATATGTATATATATACATATATATGTATATATACATATATATGTATATATATACATATGCATATGTATATATACATATATACATATACATACACATACACACACACACACACACACACACACACACACACACACACACACACACACACACATACACACATACACACACACATACACACACACATACACACACACATACACACACACACACACATACACACACATACACACACACATACACACACACACACACACACACACACACACACATATATATATAAATATATATATATATATATATATATATATATATAGAGAGAGAGAGAGAGAGAGAGAGAGAGAGAGAGAGAGAGAGAGAGAGAGAGAGAGAGAGAGAGAGAGAGAGTTTTTTGTCATCTAAAGCACAATATTCCAAACATAAAATGACAAAGCATGCACAGTCCAGGGTTAATTAAGTAATTCCAGGCGAATCAAACCATCTAAGGCACAGTAATCCAAGCCTGAAGTGACGGGCACAGCCCAAGCAGGCTCTCCTCTACCGGCGTTTGAATCTCCCGCGCGGCCTCCCCTCCGCCGAGCGTCGTCTGCTTCGGCACCAAAACTGTCAAGATGAAATGCTCTTTGACAAGCAGTGGCAGCCAGTGATGGAAACGCCTATTATCGCTATTGTTTCCTGTAGTGACCAGTGTCCGTGTGACTTTTTCGTGGGATAATAACCTGGTAAGATGAAGTGTATTGGTGTTTTAAAAAGTAAACTTCACCTTGGGCATTCTGGTTGGCGTGCGGGGCGGCGAGGCTTTCACTTCGCTTTTTATCATCTGTGATTTCTTTCGCCCTTTTTGTGTCGCCGCCAAGGGCTCGTGGGTCAGGTCATGTCAGTAAAATTGACATGCAGTCAGTTGTGATTAGGAGTTTTTTCTCAACATAACGCTATCGAAATGTCTGTCTTTACGTTAGGTAAGCTGACTACAACAGTTCTGTGTTTATCTGGGAATTAAGATTTTGCCTTCCATAATACTACTGGTCATTTATTATACTTGAAATTATTCACAAGTAACTTATGCTCATCATTTGTTATTTGTTACCGAGACCTACACAAAACCAGGATATCTTGCGAACCCAAAATGCAAACCTAACTTTTCTACCTTCTATTTATTCCCTAGGTTGGGGAAGCAAGCACCCTGTACCCTCTTTATTGTCACTTCGTGCCAACTTACAGAAAGCGCAGCATTAAGAACTCTGGCTGTTTGAGGGTGTTGTGGACTTTGTTCCTGAGCAGATATTTTCACTGCAAATATGAGGCTGCTGCAGCTGTACCTGTGTTATTTATTACCCTATTTTTTATGCTCCATAAGATGGCTTTGTTCATTTCCCTCTATCTCTGTGCATCACCTACTTTTGTGGACAGGCACTATGTTAACTCAAGGAACTACAGCATGTTTCAATGTGAACTGAGTTCATTGTGGCATATATTAAGGTATAAATGAGAATGAATTGCATCTCTCGTTGTGTGAGATTATTCACTTCCATCTCTACGTTATCTATTCCATTGTCTGTGTGTACTTTGCAAAGAAATAATCAAAGGAAAAGAGGGCTCTGTTTTTTACCTTGTACCGTGCATGATCTTAGTATGTAAGGTTGTATACAACCTTCATCAGTGTCATATCTTTTGTCCTGTATTGCAGTGGATTTAATAATTATAATGTCTCAGGACTGACAGAGCATCCTTAGTATTGTCAGTTTGTATATCCAGTATTAGCCTATGCCACTGTCTCTCCAACAGCATCCCTGTGGAACACCTCTGGAATAATGTGACTAGTTTTATTAAAGCTAAAACCAGGATATTTTCACTTCTAAAACACCCACACATACATATATTATATGTGTCTGTGTATGTATGTATGTATAATATATATATATATATATATAATATATATATATTATATATGATATATTATAAATGATATATATACATATATAACAATTATAATATATATAACACATATATAATATATTATATAATATATATATATTATATATATAATGTTATAATGATATGTATGTATATACATACATATATAATATATATATATATATATATATATATATATATACACACAAAAAAAAACTTGCTGTCATTACTCACTTAGGAATAGAAAGATAATGTCTGTGGAATTAGTAAGATCCTAGTTGCACACTCCTTTTAGTGGGTCATGTAGCATGGTTGGTTTAGTACTGGTTGTCCAGTTCATACCTGGTGTTGACCTAGGTTTGAGTCCTGATCAGGGAGGGTTCTTATAGCATATGTATTATAATATATAAT